>NW_004949109.1:7493687-7504148 GCF_000317375.1 Microtus ochrogaster
TACTTACTGTCTTCCTTGGAATCTCAAAGAAGCGGAGTTCTGATATGAGGGAAAGTGGCTACAGCTGTGGTGGCAGCAAGATCGTTGCACCTTCCATTAGGGTAGTGAGATGTAGAGGCAGCGAGGCAAAACATAATGCTTTTGGACTCCCTTTTACGTGGCAGCCGCCAGAGGGTGTCATTATCACATAAGGTGGGGACCCCACTTTTAATAACCTGGTCAAGAAGGTCCCTCACAGGGGTGCCTAGCTGATTCCAAATGTAGTCAAGTTAACAACCAAGATCATCTGTCACTTGGGGGGAGGGGGTCATGAGTTCTGTCACTTAGCACCTTTCTGAACCATGTAAGTTTTCTAATCTTCCTCCATCTTGAGATCCTTGCTTCGGGAGGGAAGGTTTCAATTTGAAGGAAATCATTTCAGAGCAGTAATGTTCAAAGAAGGAAATTGGCATCCTGACAACTGGTATGATAATAATGAAAGGTGATGATTTCAAACCAGAGTATAAGGGAAAGCCACCAGCATGGAGGAAAAGTTAAGTGTCCTGGAAAACTTCAAAGGGAAAGGATGGTCTGGCCCCCAAGGTGCCCTTTTGTGAAGGCACTTTCTCCATTTATTTGCTTTTCAACTTTCGAAAGAAGCACTATAAAGTTCTTAAGTATATAATGTAGCGCTAGTAAGTACATTCCCCTCATTTACAGCCATTCACCTGGTCTGCTCTGTTGCCCAGGTGTTCGAAAGTGAGTCCTACTTGCTGAAATATTTCAACCCTAAGTAGATCTCCCTAGGTAAAGGATTTCCCCTATGTAACTGCAGTGTTTTTCCTAGACACTCCTGTTTCCTTCTAACTAGTATCAATGTCATCACCTTCGTTAAGAATTCGGAAGTCATTGTGGCTTTCCCCATCCCATCCAGAAGCACAGAGTAACAGTGAGACTGCAACTGATCCTGTCAGTTTGCTGTTGGTTGGTTAGGTAATATCTTGCAATCCTCTCCATGCAACTAATAAATATCCCGTAAGGTCATGAGACCATATGCTGTATTCGGTGGCTGAAGCATCTGCCGATGACCCTTGCCTGAATCAATGATTACACTGATAGGTCTTAAGTTTAATTTGTGTTTTCCTAATGATTGATCCGTTTCCAACATCTAAGGTCAGATCCAATTCTTGCTATTGTTGTTACTGCCTAAAAATGTGAAACTAATGAAGATCATCTAATTCTATGAAAATATTTTTTCATGAAATGGAGCATATGTTAGGAAAATGGCCAAAAACTCATCATGCAGTTATAGTTCAGAAATCAACATGTATTTTATGGAAAGAATAACCGCTGCACAAGATTTAATATTGTCCATGATGTTCAGCTTTTGTAGTTTGTAGAAGAAACACTGTAATATGTCATTTAACATCATAAAGGAATCTCATGTCTGTCCACTGATAACTCATTGGCAATAGACCACAGCTGTTCCGAGGCAGCTCGGGAAAGGGGGAGAGAAACTCGCAAGCCAACCATCTGACTTCAATTAGGGCCAAGGAGAGTCCCTGAGTGCACAAAGATGAGGTCTTCTGCAGGTCAGAGCATTATCCTGGAACTTGAAAAGAGGCAGCACACAGACCATAGAGGTGAAGGTTAGCTCATGCCTTAAAGAATTTCATAACCCAGAAATGCTCTTCTCGCCCCTTTCTGGAAAATGGCCCCTTGCTATGGCTATGGTCAACACTCATTTTGCACAGTAAAATGTTTCCTAGTGCTGAAGGCTCTCCAGTATCAGAGCACAGATATCTTTTGCTGAACTTGGGGGAGCTGTAAGTTAATAAGATCAGGGTTTTGGTTTAGGTTCAACACCTTTGAGGCATCCATTAGTGACATGATTGACAAATATTTGGTATGTGCTAATGTCCATGGCAGAATGCATGCACTTGAGAATTGTTGAAGATAAATACATCTAAAGCCATGAAATTGAGAGACAGTCAGCTCGGAATAAGCTATAAGCTCAGAACAGGGCATGGTGATCACATCTGTCTCATATAGATGCCATTTAAAGTCAAGAAACTGAAGTGGAGGAGGCAGAGAAGGGGTTAAGGGAACCTGGGACGGGTCTATAGCATGTCAGTGTTATGAGATGAAGGAGGCACAAATGGAACCGGTAAAGGGGAGTAAGGAACAATGAGACGTTGAAGGACAATTAAGTATACAGTGTCTTATAGAACAAGAAAAGAAACCATTTCCTCAGGAAGGAATAGATCTGCTGTGCATTCTAGCACCCATAGGTCAAGTTCCAGGGGTACCCAGAATAGGCAGCAACATGGAAGTCGTTGGTAATATTCGCAGGCAAAGGTTTAGTGGTGTGTTAGAGTCCACAGACTAGCTGGAGAGAATTTAAGTGACAATGGGAAGGTGTGGGGTTGGACCATCTGTCAAGGAGGCTTTTTGTTGTTGTTGTTGTTGTTGTTGTTGTTGTTTTGATGATACGCAAGGAAGCAAAAGAAGAGACAAGTGCTGGGAAAAGAAGCAAATTCAATTTTGCATTCTACTTTTAGGGTAACAAGTGTAATGCCGTGGGTGTGTACTGCTGGGATGGGCCTGTTACAGAAGAGAAATTGTTGCTGCCGAATAAAACAGGATGAGACCTCATGTGCATGTGTATGTTAGTCTAGGAGCAGAATAAGGTCATTTCCATAACAGGGTGGGTGGAGAGAGAAGGGCATGAATCCCAGATCCTGGCAGGCAGGAAGAAGTGACTGTGAGAATTTGGGAATTCTCTTGCAATGCTCCTAATGTGTTTTCCGGTAAAGTGGGAATCAAGATCCTTGGCCAAGAGTCACAACACAACAGGTGCTAGAGATCTGAGCACCATGAGTCAGGAAAGCAGTCATCTGTAAGAGCAGATAGCATCAGCAAGACAAGCAAAGGAGAAATGGTACAAATCACAGACTCAGATCACAATGAAACCATTAAGACAAAAAGTTCACTTTCCTGAAAGCATTTCAATATTAAATAACTTTGGGGTAAAAGAGAAAAAGTCAAAACCCTAAATATTCAGAAGAAAAAGACATGAAAAGCTACATGTAAAGTCTCTGCCCCAGGGACTGTGTAGGGTGTGTTCCAGAGATGCGTAGGCTTCAGTATGAGGCTACCCATGACTTCCATTACTATACTAACCAATTGCAGAAAGAGAATCATCCTGGTCTCCTAGATGTTGAAAAAAAAACTAATGAAATTCATCATCCACCCATGCTTCATTCCTAACAAATTTAATGTAAATATTGCAATATTACTACTGCTGTGTACTCTTTTCTGAAGTTACTAGCTAGCTCATACAATTATGTAAGAAACAGAAATCAAAAATATAAACCCTGAAAAAAAGAAAGTAAAATTATTATTTGTGAATGGCAGGATTGTTTACTTGGAAAACCTCCATGTGTCCACTCAAAACCTATTGGAAGCAATGACAAGAATTGAAGCAGTGTGGTGTCCACCCACAAGTAAACAGCAAGTCAATATAACAAAACAAGGAGCATCACAGACGTTGAGATGCATGCAGAGCTTTTAAATGCATAGAGGATGAATATGCACCTAAAGAATTTCAGATATGATTGATAATTAATTTCAAATTATTAGAAGCAATTGATTATACAATGAACGGTGTTTGGATAGTTGGGTAATAGTTGAGAAAACTACCCTGTGAGGCCAGGTGATCCCACAGCTTCCCTCTTCTACCTATGTTCTCATCTAGATCAGAATTGCCAATGCCAAACGAGAGATGAAGCCATAAAAGGAGGTGTGGGATGACGGACAGCTAACCCCAAGGACATTTGGGAAAAAAAAATACATGTGAACATCTACTATTTTATATAAGCTGCACACACACACACACACACACACACACACACACACACACGTCCATATAAAAGAGTTTGAAATGCCCTACATGGAACAGTGCTTTTTTCAGAATCCATAGTGCTTCTTTCAAAATCCATAGAATTCCAAATAAAAATCCCATTTTCAAATTGGGTGGTGGTGGCACACTCCTTTAATCCCAGCAGATTAATTAATAGGGAGGCATAGGCAGACGAATCTCTGAGTTTGAAGCCAGCCTGGTCTACAGAGTTTCAGGACAGCCAAGGCTACACAGAGAAACCCTGTATTAAAATAAAAAAAAATAGCATCCATTTCCAGATGTGAAATGCCTAGTCAGGGGTGTCCCTGAGACCCCCAAATGAGGCACACTATTACCTTTGCTCTTGGTTGTCCACCATAGCTGGATGGTAAAACTCCATTTCTGAAAACATGACATCCTTTGGTCACAGGACATGGAGAAACCGAGTTGGCACTGACCAGGAGCTTCCACCCCTTGGCTAGTTTCAGAGTACCAGAGGCTATGCGGGCTGCTGGGGGAAGATGGCACCAGCGATCTTACCTAGCTAGGAACTCCACAAGCAACAATAAACTTTCACTGTGGCAAGATATGCCCTTGGGTGCCATAGTTGATTTGACTCTTGTAAGCTAAAGGACCCAGCTCTTTTCACTGAGTTTAAGGCCTGCTCCACAGAAGGAAACCTGTGCCTGATGCTGGAAATTTGTCGAAGAAGCCATGGTTAGGAGCTCACAGCCATGTCTGCGAGTAAAGAATAGAGCAAATCTATTGTTATTGGTGTTCTGCTAAAGCAGTGGCTCTTGACCTGTGCGCTGTGACCCCTGGGGTCGCCTATCAGATAGTTACATTATGACTCATAACAGTAGCAAAACTGCAGTTATGAAGTAGCAATGAAATAATTTTATGGTTGGGAGTCACCACAACATGAGGAACTGTATTAAAGTGTCACAGCATTAGAAAGGTTGAAAACCAGTGTGCTGGACCAATGTCATATTCAAATGCCTATCTCTCTACTTATTGATTAGTGTAGTTTTCAGACCTGATCATAGAGGTTTCTTTGTGTAGTGGATGATAATGTGGAAAGTCACATCTGGTCACAGTGTAAAAACATAGGTGTCGGTGGAGTGGGCAGTCACAAATGGGATATCTGAGGAACACCTCATCCTCACAAGGCTCAGGGACCATCACAGGTGAGGGGAAGAAAACAGTAAAAGACCCCTCATCTATGAGCAAACAAGTGGCATAAACTGGACTGGGTGGCTTACTTTTTTTTATTAAAAAACAGGAAGTAGGAATCTGGGGGACATGGATTAGAGACATTTTGGGGGGATAGTGGGTGAATGTTATCATATTATATGATGCTTTGTATGATTTTTTTCAACAAATCTTATTAATTCTTTACAATTTAAATATAACTTAAAAATCCTAGGCATATGCTTATATACCCAAGGAACTGGTGATGCTGATCATCTCGGGAAGGGCACAAGGTATGTAGGACCTGGATAGGAGAAGTTCTAAATTATTTAAACAGAAGCAAATTAAAAAATAAATAATAACATAGATAAGCATAAGTAATCAAGATAGGTTGGGTTTCTAAAAATTATTTAATTTATTTTTATTTTATGTGTATGCATATATATATAAGTGCACCATAGCTGCAATACCCATGGAGGCCAGATGACGGTGCTGCATTTCCTGGAAATGGGGTTACAGAAGCAGTGAGCCATCATGAGGGTGTTGGGAACCAAAGTGAGGTCTCCTGAAAGAACAGTAAGTTCTCTTAGCCCATGGAGTTTTCGCTCCAATCCCACGATGTAAGGTTGTTGTACATAGTAGGTACTCAATAGAATATAAGTCTTTAGGGAAATGAAATCAAACAGATTTTTAGTCCTGGTGGAAAGCCTTCATTCTCTCTCTCCTGAGCTCCCAAATGAGGCTTGAGGAGCCAATGACAAGCAGAAAGTAAATGAGGTGGGACGGTGAGAGAGTTGTAGAATATTAACTTAAGGTGTGTTATATTTGTTTATGCTGTAGAATATTTGTTTAATGATGCAAAGATGTGTTGTATTCATTTATTTCGCATTTGTTTAACTCTGTGAAACTGTGCTGCTTTGCCTGCCTAAAACACCTAATTGGTTCAATAAAGAACTGAACGGCCAATAGCAAGGCAGGAGAAAGAATAGGCGGGGCTGGTAGGCAGAGAGAATAAATACGAGGAGAAATCTTGGAAGAGAGATTGAGTGGCAGGAAAAAAAAGAAGAGGAGGACATCAGGGACGAGCCACCTGGCTACAGAATCAGCAATGGAGAAAAAAGGAAGAAAGGGGACAGAGAGAAGGGAGGAAGAGAGGGGGGGAGGGAATGAAGAAAGGAAGGAAGGTAGGTATATGCAATAAAGAAAGATAAAGCCTAGAGGCAAACGGTAGATGGGATAATTTAAGGAAATAAGCCAAGCTAAGGCTGGGTATTCATAAGTGATAATAAGTCTCTGTGTGTATTTACGTGGGAGCTGGGTGTTAGGTACCCCAAAAAATAAAAGAGTAAAGAAAAAAAACATCTACAGAGTGGTGGGTGGAGAGAAACAGTCTAGGGAGGTTACACAGTCTGTAAAAATGCCTGCCACCTAGGTATTCAGACCCAAGCTAAATTCCGGAACCCACATGAAAAGCTGTGTGCAGTGGCACTTGCTTGCAATCCTAGCACCAGAGAAACAGAGATCTCTGCAGTCTGCTGGCCTGTACAGTATAACCTAATTAGTGAGCCCCGAGACCTAGCAAGAGGCCCTTTCTCAAAAAGAAAAAGAGCAACAGGTAGACAAAAACAAAGGTGAGTGGTTCCTGAAAAACATACCAAGCCTGATCTCTGGTCTCAACACTCTTGCAGACACAAGGAAGGCATAGGTGAGCACACACACACAAGTGCATACACACACACACACACACACATACCCAGTCACACGGTTTTATCATTCCGCACAATGCTTAGCACAGTATAAGCACCTAACAAATTAAACTAGAATAAATAAATGTTTTTCCCATCTGGAAGTGATATCGAGAATTGCAACGTCTACAAAGTAGCCTCTGAAAATTGCCGACAGCTCAGTGTCAACTCTGACACTCCCTGCTCTCCATGTCCACAACGGAGGACGAGGTCACCTCTTGCGCTTGTTCTGGGCAGAGCATACACAGTCTGGCTTTGATAGTTTTCTTAGTTTTTATTTTGTGTTACTTCTCTGGTCTCCGGTGTGGACTACTGTTCTCCAGCTGACATGTTCTCCATGTGACACAGACAAACCATTCATTTCTGTGTTGGGAATCTTCCTGAAGACTCCAGAGAGAGAGGAGCAGAAGAACATTTTCAGAGACTGTTCGGTTGGTGAGGGAACGGATCTACAGGCCCGGTCTGCATCTGGTCCGAGTACATGATGTCAGGTGACTTCCAGCAAGTTCCAATATCTCTCAGTGGGACTGTGTGGGTATCAGTTAATGCTACTTGGTGGGAAGCAATTATTTTTTTCTTCCTAATTGTATTCGTTTAATTTCTGCCTCCACTCAGACCTTTCTCTCCCTTTGTCTTAAAACTGAAAACCACCAGCGGTCCCTGTTCAGTTTGCCACACACTGGTCCCAAGAAAACACCCCTGCTGATTGCCACCACTCCTGGAGCAGTTTTATACTGGAGTGTCTCCAGCTCGCAGGAGACTGGGTTTGTCGTAGTCATTTTCTGGCTGCCTGGCTGGATTGGAGAGTCAGGTTTGGGGCTTAAGTCCGGACAATCAAACCCTCACATAGCATGTCAGAGTTTGAGAAGCCGGCCCAAACGGGTCCTGAATTAGCAGTGCCTCTCAGTCCCTGCAGATGTTGGCAAAGTCTTTAAGATTCACCCTTGTCAGAGATAAACTCTACAGCCATGTGGTTCACAGAAGTACCGGGCCCTCTGAAAATTATTCTCTATCTGATGGCTGACGTGGTAGAAGTGGTTTTGTACCTCGCCACTGATTTTAGTATGCAGATTATGGGTGAGCAATTCATTTAATACTCATACCTTCGTTTATGGGCCTGATTGAAATAAAATGGTAGCTGGAGTTGCATTAGAGCTCCCCAAATGGGGTCTCCGCAGAACTGGAAAGAAAATACTCTTGAGGACGCTATGCCGAGCCCGCAAGCCTAACGGCTTCCTTCACTCTTCCACAGACACGTTTTTGGGGGGCCTTTTGTTTTTGTTTTTGATTCCCTTCCAATTTGCATGTTTACCAAAATCCCGAGGAAAGAAAAATAAAACAATTAAATTTTTTCTATAATCCATTTCAGTCAGAAATAGAGAAGAGAGAAAAATTTGTAGCTTTCAAACCCCATTAGTTTGCTAATGGTAGCTTTCGTCCGATGACAGCCAGCACACTGATAAGATGCTGCAAACATCCCTGGTGAAGGAAGAGGACCATTTATAGGCCCCACTCTGTCTCTGCAGCTTGCACATGTTTTCAAACATAATTTCATGCCTGCTTTCTGACAGCTCATTAAACAAAGGCCTCTTGGTGGCTATATTGCCCGTCTCCCTGCTGAGACAGCAGCATATTTACGGCCTTCGCAGATTGCTGGCTGCTGGCGCCTTCTCTTGCCCATGGCCTGCCTGCCAACTGCTTATCAGTCTCCCCACAAAGGTGACATCGGCCTGCGTTTGTTTAGGTAGCGATGGTCCCGGTTTGACCCTTGGAGGCCAGCAGCCGACTGATTAGAAGGGCGCCTGCGCTGGCTAGATAAAGGCAATCACGCTTGGAGACAGCCCGGGATGCTGAGCCTCGCCAGGCTGCGGGCTCCCATTCAGCTGCACGCAGACAGTTCGTTAGCTCGACAGCTGGCAGCGGGCAGACCTTGTGGGATTTCTGCCTCACAGAAAGCAAACAAGGCTTCGGAGTGTTGGGAGCTATCAGGGGCTGCGTACAAGGGCGATCAGAGCGGCCTGCTCCTCCTAATCACCTGCCCCCTGACTACCATTAAACCCACATTACACATCTAAGCCCATAAAGGGCCCTCTGAATGCAAGGCCGTATACCGACTTCTTATCCCTTCCTCCTTCTCTTGCCAGAAGCATTTTTCTGGGGTCCTGGGAGGACGGATGAAGACATCTTGGCTCCAGCAAGAGGCTGAAGGCCGTAGCCATCTGCCATTTCGGGAGCTGACAAAACTGGTAACAGGTTTCTGACTCTGAAGTCTCCTGGGGTGCCCTGTGTTTTACCGCTAGCTCTGAGAGTGAAAAGTGGCGGGGGAGGGGGGAGCAGCCGGGGAATGGGGCAGGAGGTAATCCAGTCCTATAAGTGAATAGTGGGGTTCCAGAGACAGGATTTTTGTCAAGGCTTGGGGTACCCTTAGCCCCCCAGGAAGGGTCTCTGGAATGGAATTAGGATGAAAGGAGAGCATAGATCGGGGTGTGCCTGTGTTTGCTTTTGGGGCAGATGATGATAACAGCCACGGCATTTCGGGCTCCTTCAGTGAAGGGGGTGATGTGTTCAACATCTCCACAGAAAACCCCATCTCATGTCATGGGATACCACACAGAGGGAGGCACGGCACAGATGAAAACAGAGACGGCTGAGAGATAGGACGAGGCTCTCATCACCAACTGAGTTAGGCTCTGGCGTTTTCCAAGGTCCCCCGCTCAAAAACTCTGCAGAATGCACCCCTATACCATTGTCAGAGTTCGCTGTCACCTCTCTTCCTATTTGGGCCTTGGCAGACCAGTGTAGGTGCGCATCTAATGGAAACACGGTGAACGCTGGTGAGCGCAGATAGTCTACGTGAGGAGGACTCTGGAGCAAAGGATTGGCAATCTTCCATGCCTTTTTCTTGCTCAGTGGAATGATCCAGAACACAGGTGTTCAATCCATGAGGATTAATGAGAGAAATGAGTGTTGGGTTCTAATCCTGTTTTGTGTGACTTATCTTAAATTGCATTGATACCTCCCTGTCCCATAATCCTCCCAAAAGAAACCCAGGGATACATTTTAAATAAAATTTCTGTTTCTAATAATGTGCCCCGAGTGCTGCTTACTGGCTTGCTGCCTACGGTTTGCTCAGTCTTCCCTCTTATATCACCCAGGACCACCTAACTAGGGGTGCCACTACCCACAGTGGACCGGGCCCTCCCACATCAATTATAGATCAAGAAAATATTCCACAGGCTTGCTGTCAGGTCAGTCTTCTGGAGGCAGTTTCTCATTAGCGAGTCCCTCCTCCCAAAGGCCCTTGGCTGTGTCAAGTGAACAGAAAACTAACCAGCACACCTGTTCCTAAATCATTTGGACTCTTGTTTCTAGCTCAAGCCTGTAGTTTTATTCACTGTGTAGTTTATTTATTTACTTATTTATTTATTTATTTATTAAAGATTTCTGCCTCCTCCCCGCCACTGCCTCCCATTTCCCTCACCCTCCCCCAATCAAGTCCCCCTCCCTCATCAGCCCAAAGAGCAATCAGGGTTCCCTGCCCTGTTGGAAGTCCAAGGACCACCCACCTCCATTCAGGTCTAGTAAGGTGAGCATCCAAACTGCCTAGGCTCCCACAAAGCCAGTACGTGCAGTAGGATCAAAAAC
>NW_004949109.1:7504350-7528361 GCF_000317375.1 Microtus ochrogaster
TCTGCTCCTGATTTGGACCTTGAGATTTTAGTCCGGTGCTTCAATGTGGGTCTCTGTCTCCTTACATGGCCTGATGAAGGTTAATATTCAGGAGGATGCCTATATGTTTTTCTTTGGGTTGTGGTGGCACTGTGTAGTTTCAGGAAACCAATCTCTGCTCTGGGTGTGAAATGGTGCAGAAGGAACTCAGAACCTTGAGGGTACCCGGCAAAGGCATTGCCACTGAGGACGTCCCCAGCCCAGCTTAGTTCTTTGTGCATGTCGTTTGGGGTGACGGCTGATCTAGAAATTAAGAATCATGGTTTCCATTTCATGGATGAAGAAAACAAGACCCAGAAAATGTAAACAACATTCCTACAACGTCACATGTCATGCCAGCAAGTAACAGAGACAAGACACGAAATCTAAATCTTCTTAGATTTTTTAAAAAAATTGTTATGTGAATGAATGTTTTATTTGCAGGTGTGCGTGTGCACCGCCTGTGTGCCTGGTGTCTGAGGATGTGAGAAGAGGGCATTAGGCCCCCTGGAACTAGAATTATGGACGGTTGTGAGCCACCATGTGGACACTGGTAATCAAACTCAGGTAATCTGCGAGATCAGCAAAAGCTCTTAACCACCAAAGCACCTCCCCAGTCCCCAGAGACGTGACTGTAATGGCCTCTATGTGACCCCAAACAAAACCTCTCTTTTATCATATTCCCTAAAGAGCAAACGATAGTAAAAATCTGGCCCCAAAAATACTAGAAGGAATTAATGGTGGTGTGTGTGTGTCTATTGGCTGACTTTGAGAGAAGAGTTTTGCGGTGTTTGTGCTTTTTATATTTTCTAAATTGTACATGAATAGATAAGAAAGGTTTAGCCAGTCCCCACAAAGCATGTCACACACAGACACACACACACACACACACACACACACTCACACACACACACACAACACACACACTCGCAACACACTCACACAGAACTTACTGTCTGGCTCAGCTTCATTATTGCTAATTCAGCAAGAGATTCTGTTGCAGTAGTTCATTTGTATGTGTATATAAATGGGAATGTATTTTTTTTCTACCAAACAACAACAAACGAAGAGCAAAGCCAGAGCAATGCTAGGGCTCAGTGGGACTCCTCCTAATTAAAATATTCACACAGTGACACAAGATTATTGCCCTTGAAGTGTGCTTTGGTTTGATGTTTGAAAAGACAATAGACTTTGCTGGCATTTCACAACCACCTCTTGGCAGTCATGTCTATGATTGCTTGGTGCTTAAGCCCCCAGCAAGGACTCCAGGAGGTTTGCCCACAACGTTCGAGACCATGAAGTTTTCTCTCTTCTCATTTCCTTGTAATCTCTGACTCCTGCATTCACTTGCCGGACAGTATGCACACTGATGTCCTGAGCATCCTTTGCCCCATTTGAATCTCATTCCCAGAGGCCTTGTGAGACAGGTGGGTAGGGGCTAGCATTCCCCCTTCACTAGTGAGGAAGGGGAGGAGCACAGACTGTTGAGTGATGGGCAGAGAAAGTGGGAGAACACAGCCTGGGTTAAGCTACTTCTAAACTCAGCTTCTCACTGTGCGCTCTTCCTCCTGGTGCTGACTCTCTCTCAACATGGCTCTCCAGTACGGATATTACATAGAACCTCTTGACTCTTTTCAGACTCTGCCTCTTAGAATCCCTTTGTTCCCCTTGCACTTACCCAGGGCCCAGCTGTCCTTTACTACCTACCAACAAAGAGCCCCAGATCCCACCTCCCCATCCTCCTGAAGCAGCTCTCTCTTGTCCCCCAAATCCAAACCTGAAGGACATGGGTCCCATTCACTTAGGAAACTAGCAAATGGTCTAAATCTCGCCCCATAGCCACAGAATAATGAGGATTCTTAGGTGACAATCTTGCTTTAAAAAGAAATGTGAACTATTGTTGAGGGAGCGGCGGACTGCGTTCCTGGCACCCAGCTGCCCGCCCGCATGGCTAGCTTATGCCCCGAAATAATTACATGGGAACTGTAATCTTTTAAACACTGCTTGGCCCATTAGTTTTAACCTCTTATTGGCTAGCTCTTACATATTGATCTAACCCATTTCTAATATTCTGTGTAGCACCACGAGCTGGCTTACCAGGAAAGATCTTATCCTGCGTCTGTCTGGAGTGGGAGAATCATGGCGACTGCCTGACTTGGCTTCTTTTTCCCAGCATTCTGTTCTGTCTACTCTGCCTACCTAATTTTCTGTCCTATCAGGGCCAAGGCAGTTTCTTTATTAACCAATAAAAGTAACACATAGACAGATAACCCTCCTCCATCAAACTGGGTGGTGGACTTTAATCCCAGCACTCAGAAGGCAGAGACAGGTGGAACTCTGTGAGCTCAAGGCCAGCCTGGTCTACAAGAGCTAGTTCCAGAACAGGCTCAAAAGCTACAGAGAAACAAAACAAAACAAAATATAAATTCCACTAATTAAACAATGCAGAGGCCAGGCTAGTGGAAGGCCGAAAAATGAAAGGAGAACAAATAAAAGTAGCATTTCATTTCAGGGAAGTGCATGGGAGTAGGTACCATATATTATATACATATAATATAAATATATATATATATTATATCCTCGGAAAGCCTGGGCAAGACATAATGAAGACTTTTAAAACTTCGTCCATAGCCTTTGTCTTGGTAAATTCTTTTCTGGGACTTTTGCAGAAGGAACACATCTAAATGCAGAGACTTGTGCATGAAGATGCTCATCATGGGGCTGCTTGTGTTGAAAATGGCCAAAGCGGCACTGGCTATGTGCATCATGGATGTGTTACAAACAATGCTTGCACAATGTTTTGAAAGAACTTGAAGATTTCCTATAAAATAAAAAAAAATGAGCACAGAATAGCATTTCAATAGGTATTATACCAATCAGGTCCCAAGTAGGGGAAAGGTGATTAGCCAGAGACAATTCTGTCGACAAACTACTACACAGACAACACTCTCCTTCTATTTTCTTTTCCTTCCCAAGCTTTCTTGAATGAAGATGTTGCTTTGTTAATGGGAAAAAATGACTCAGATGGGAAAAATACTATTTTATTCAACTGTATCTTTATACAGGGTAGTATACAAGCCTGAACTAGGAAGCAAGCCACAGCACTTTGTGACCCCATGAGAACCAGGAGGTTGGCATGCAGCTGGTGTCTGAGAAGTGAGATTTCTGTCGGGCTCCCACCACTACTAACGAACACAGGCGACTTTCTGTGTTTAAACTGCTTACATAAACAATGCGGCTTAGCGGGGACACTTGTGTTCCTCTTGAGAAATGGATTTTTGGCGTGTCTGTGTGACCACACCCACAATAAGAACTATGGGGGCAGCATCTCTATAAGCTTCCATCACTGATGACGCCTCACACGTGATGTCAAAGCTCATTCCTGAGAAAATTAGGAGGGGAGGGTTCCTGTGACTCCGATTGAGAACCTTGATGGGAGGCTCGCATTTGCTTTCTCCCTGGACTCTGTGCACGTGCTTTCACCTTAATGACAGAATTTGGTTCTCCTCTGCTGTCTTACGTCATTGCTGTGATAATAGGATGTGTCTTGTGAGTCCTTCTTGGGAATCACTAATCCTGGCAGTGGTCTTGGGATCAGTCAACTTAAATCCCAGTCACAGGCTGCTCCCTTTCATTCAGGGGTCAGATAATTGATCATCTAATCAAGAACCAACTGCTCTCATCCCAAAGACCCGAAGAACGCAGTCAAAGTGTACAGAATGTACAGCTTTCTGTAGAAAGAAGCCCAGCACATAGACCCTGTAGGGAAGAGAACTCATCGTGGTGTAAATTAATGACTGGGTCAATTTTGCTTCATGCTGGTAGGTGAAATTGTCTTCCATGGCTTCCTGTATCTGCCAGTAAAGACAGCTAATGACGTGAGAAGAGCTGAAAAGAAAGAAGGTAGAAGGGGGTGGGAGAGAGAGAAAGGGGGTGAGAAGGAATTTGTCCTTTCCACAAGGAAAGTGACATGGAACTACTGTGACACCACAGCAGATGCTGTGTGTGGGGGCTGGAGGTGAGTATCCTGACTCACCACGGTCATCCTAAGGAGTTGGTAGACTCCAGAAACTCATCACCAATGTCTCATGTGACTCTGCCATAACTAAATACCACAGACCAGGTGGCTTCAACAGTAGAAATAACTTGCTCACATTCAGAAGCAAGAGGAAGCAGTGAGACCTGCACTGGCATCAGCCCTCTCCAGCAGGAGCCTTGGTGTTAAGAGGGCTCTTCGGGGTTCTCGTCATTGAGGCAGGCAAAAGGCTGTCTCTGAACCTGGGAAAAGCAAGGTTGCTTGCTATTGCAAAGGTGAATTCCTTGGGTGAGCCATGTGTAGGACCTGCTAGCAGCCTGAGGCCAGGAGATCTTGGCCAGAGAACTGAGCAGCCTCAGCCAGAACTAGCGATTTGAGCAGACATGGTACATCATACATGTATGAACTTTTGCATCTTCATCAAATGTATACACCTTGCAAAGAGACAATTTCGTGCCATCCTGTCACTCAACAGTATTCTGACTTTTGATGGCCAATCCTTAGCTTCAGGTGTGAGCACAAAATATGTCATCTGTACTCGGTTTCAACTCCAAATCTTGTCCTACCTGGATATTCTGAGAAAGAAGTTCCAGCTGTTCCTGGAATAACCTCCCCACCTGGGGCTGATTCCAGGTTCTAGTCTTTAGCGATGTCAAAGCTTGAGGACAGGGGACCAGAGAGTGCTTACTTACAGCACAACCATTTTTGGAAGATCATCCACTACTTTTACTTTCTCTCATGAAGGCTGTGCTTAGGACATCACAGCTCTTTTTCCCTTCTGGAAACTTGGCACTCCCCTGAACAATAATACAGAAAAGGGCTCCTTTCCTCACTGTCCTGGACATAGTGACCTCTTTGTTCCTTGAGCCCAAAGGCATACCTTTCTGGTTTAGAAGCCCCTTTCTACTCCTACACTACAAGGCACCCGGTCCTTTCCTACAGACCCACATCCTCTGATACACCGAGCAACCAAACAGCAAATTGCTTCTAGAAGAAAGGAGGACTTAGTCTTTCAATTGTCTTTGAAAAAAGCTTCAGTGATCGAGAATGAAAGGGAAACAGAATAGCTAAGTGCCTACAGGAAAGTGTTCAGAGGGTAAGTTTTGGGCCAAATCACTTGGAGGGCTCTCATTTGCTGCCTTCTGGCTCCAAGAAGAAGGTAATGTATTTTCCATAGTCACGAGCAATTGGATAGTACACACGTGACAGTTTCAAGAGCAGTTGTCCACAATGGTTCTTCAACTAAAAGGTTACCCTTTGAGGCTGAGCTTGAACATAAACACATTGAAGCATTTTCTTTTAAATGTATCCAATCTTTAGCCTATTTCGCTACAACCCAGCCTGTGTATTGTAATGATTTCTGTTAGCAAGCATTTTGAACTGAAAACCCTCCTTCTGACACGCCAGCAATATAATCAGCCACAGGCAGCCCCAATCTTGCCATGTGTTGCTTGCCAAAGGGCTGTTTGTGCATCTGCTTTTATTAGACTTTATGTTCTGAATGTCACAAAACAATGGCATACATAGTGTGCCTTTCTCTCTTTCTCTCTCCTCCCTCCCTCTCTCTCTCTCCTTTCTTCTCTCCCTCCCTCCCCCCTCTCTCTCCTGTGTTTTCATGTATAAAGATTCTGATCACTTTATGATGAAGAGGATTCTCTTCCCATTCTCTCTTTTCAGATCATTTGATATCAATTATAAAACAGATGCTAATTGCAGACAAACTTGGGAAAGAATAAAGGCTTTTAGTGTCGCGAATTAGGTCAGTATGACAAGTAACCAGGCCAGCTCAAGAGTAACAGGACTGCTTTAATGGTTAAAGAGGGCAAACTGACACTCTAAGAATGGGATTTCAGATCCGATAGGTCCGCCGGGCACTGCGAAGAGAGAGCGGGCACCTGCATTCCCCGGTTTTTTTAACCTGGGATCCAGGTGGCCACACCCTAACTAGATGTGAGTGGCTGATAGAGTTTGCCCATCATTTTAGTCTCTCAGAATCTGAGCATTGTGCCCCAGTGTTCTGTTGTGACATTGTGCTACCCTGTCCACTGATTGGTGGAAGTCTCTCTCTATCTTAAAACTCAAAGCCTCAGTCATATTCTTATCGTCTCTATGTCCTTCCTCCTTTCCTCTTCCCTCCTCCCCTCTGGTGGTTTGAATAACATGTCCCTCACAGGCTCTGGCATATGCATACTAGGTCCCCAGTTGATGGTGAGTTCAGGGAGGCTTAAGAAGTGTGTGTAGCTGCTCGAATAATAAAAATCCAGTAAGATATTGGGGTTCAACCTGGAGATCAGAAAAGCAAAACAGCCAGCCACTGGCTCTTACCTCTACCTCAGTCTGAAATGACGATCCTGTCTCTAGAAATGTCAGAATGAGACTGTGAGCTGAGAGCTGTCTCCTCCCATTTTATATTCCTCTCTAGGGCTGGGATTAAAGGCGTGCACCATTATTGCCCGGTTTCTATGGCAAACTAGTGTGGCTAACGGGATTAAAGGTGCATGTCACCACTGCCCGGTCTGAAAGACTGACCAGTGGGGCTGTTTTACTCTCTGATCTCCAGGCAAGCTTTGTTTATTAAAATACAAATGAAATATCACTACAAGTTTGGTCCTGTTCCGGGAGGAAGTAGGTCACTGAAGGTGGGTTTTGAGATGTAAAGCCTAGTGCCTTTTCAAGTCTTCTCTCTCTGCTTTGTGCTTGCTGTTCAAGATATAAACACTCAGCTTCCACCTCCGGCCACTATGCTTCTGCCCCGCCATGAGAGTCCCTTACTCTTCTAAAAACTCTTCGTAGCTGAGGAAATGGAGGTTTAGGGAGGCCAAGGGACTCATTCCTAGTCACAGAGCCAGTGAAGAAAAGAACTGCCTCATTGACTTACAGCCTTCATGTTCTTTCCACAGTCCTCGTGTGTGTATGTGTGTGTGTGTATGTGTGTGTGTGTGTGTGTGTATGTGTGTGTGTGTGTATGTGTGTGTGTGTATGTGTGTGTGTGTGTGTGTATGTGTGTGTGTGTGTGTATGAAGGACAATGGGTCACCATGGAGACTGCCCAGCTCTGAGCATGGGGCTTATTGCCTTGGCAGAAGTAAAGTACCAGCATTCATTCTGAGATTTTCTTCTTTTTCTTTCTATTAGCTCAGACCAGAGGTCAGCAAACCCAACAGTACAGACTTAAGGCTCTGTCCGCGTAGCACAAAAGAGCAAGGGACAGTAAGCGAGTAGGGGAGACCGGCTGTGCTTTCTACAAAAAAGAGACAGTGGGCTGGACTTCACTCTTGGCCTGATACAGGTGTGTGTGTGTGTGTGTGTGTGTGTGTTATACATATGTGTGTTAGGCATGTGTGTGCAGGTGCATGTGCCTACCTTTGTTCTTGAGGAGTCCAGATGTTGGGTTCAGGTGTCTCTACCACTCTCCATCGTATTCTTTGAAACAACATCTCTTCGCTGAACCCAAAGCTTGCTGTCTTGACTAGATATGGCTGACCAGCAACCCTCAAGGCCCTGCCTGTCTCTTCACCTTGGTGCTGATGTTGTAGGTGTGTGCTGCTTCACTCAGCTCTTCGCTAGGTGTGGGTTATCTGAACTCAGGTCCTCAGTCTTATGAAACAAGCTTTTACTCACTGGATCATCTCAAAAGGACAGAGAAACGTAAGGGTTGTGAGGGGAGCCAGCCAGTCCTAACTGTACTGGAGAGATTAAAGAAAGAAAGTGATTCACCGGCTTAGTGTTCTCAGTTTATAGAACTCAGTATAGGAAACCATGAAGTCGCTTCGGCTCTTTTTGAACACGCCGCTTTTACACATAGACAGCTTCCATGCTGACACAGTTACAAGCCAGACTGCTGAAGTACCATGGGATTTAAAATCATAGTATTACTCCCGAGAGAGTGTTGGGTATAATAGGCAATACTGTGTCACATCTGGTTTTCCCTCTCCGCCAAAGTCAACCGTGGCTTTGGGATGATGCTTATGAGCACAGTATTTGACTTCCGTGTCTTTTCTGGGAATTACTTGAGGGGGTGACTGATGAACTCACTAAAAATATATACACGAGAAGATCCCTTTTCTCAGAGTCTCTCACTCAGTTCCCACAAGGGGCACTGGATTCTTGTGACATGACGGAGGTCGAGATAGGCTAACAAGCGGGTGCCACATCTATCCACTAAGAACTTGGTTCTAGAACTTGCCTCCTTCAAGACATTAACTTGGCACTTTTTATCTCCATTCATGTGCATTTGAGGGGAGCAGAGCTCAGCCAACCTTGAATAATAAAACGGTCATAAAATGAGAATCAGCATCACTGGAGTCTCTGGATTTGATTCCCAACAGAGAGGAAGTGCCTTTGAGGAAGAGCCAACATTCCACGCTCTACCTTTGTCCTCCTGCTCCAGCCCTCCCTTGTCCGTCCTTTGATGTTCATGGGGTTGGGGGAGGTGGTCCTTTAGAGGGGCCAGACCTCTGCCTCTCTCCTTCCATCCCCCAAGCTAGCCCTTGCGTTTGTGTGCCTTGCTCTTTGTGTATAAACTGCTCCCACTGCCCTGATGGTACTGCTGCTGTCTGTTGGAGGAAAAAGAAGCCTGCAAGTTCTTAGGATTTGAAATCAACTTGAAATCCCACCCCAGCGGTCACTCTGAGGCTAAGCAAATGTGACATGTCCCTAACCTTGTAGAAACCTGAAATCTCGTCACACATTATGGGCAGTGACTACTCCCTCATTTGGATTTCTGACAGCTTGACTGGCAAATAACAAAAGCAAGGAGATCCCGGGGGCTAAGGGAATTGGCCAAGTAGGCTAGGGCAGAGGCTTCCAGGTTGAAACTGCATAGCTGTCGGCTCACTGTCCCAAGGCAGCTGACATCTGCTGACCCAGTACAACCTGAGCTGGAAACACAGACAGCGAAGAGCACCTTAGTTTTGCTCCTAAGTTTGAACATCTGTAAGCCACGGACAATAAGGAGTAGCCAGCTTTGGACCAGTCTTCCATGTTTCTCTGTGATATGGTCCCTCTTTTAATTCTTTCATGAATTCTTTTTTCATTGAAAAACTGAACTCCATACACAGAAACACATTCAAAGAATATATTTTCTACAAAGAAAAGAAATAAAGTCCACTTACTTTTTGCTCCGTCTCCCCTGATCCTTCTCCCCAAAAGCTACAAACTGTTAGTGGTATAAGATATATCATTCCATGATTATTCTGTACTTAATTTAAAAAGGAAAATATATATAATTAATCTGCATCAATTCAAAAAGTCAAAAGAGATAGTGTGAGACTACTTGACATCATTCAGAGGCCACCCATGTACCAAATTATTCATTAACTCTAGGACATTCATATGTTAAAACTTAAAAATTATAAATTCAATACCTATTTTTTATTGAAGTTAAAGCCCTAAGTAAATAATTGTGTGAGCTTTCTGACACAGTGACAAAATACCAGAGGAGAAACAATTTAAAGGTGGGAAGGCTTTTTCTTGTTCATGGTTTCAGATGTTTCAGTTCATGGTCACTTGATCTTGCTTTGGTGAGGCTAAGATTTTGGCTGGGTGTGTCCACTGGAGCACAGCTACTTATCTCATGGTGATGGGGATGAAAGTCAAATGGCCAAGGACAAGACACAATCCTCAAGGACACTGCCCCCAAGATGGGCTTTTTTTCAACTACACCCCATTGCTTAGGTTTTCATGATCTTCCAAACTACGAGCCCATCAGTGGATTAATCAATTCAGCAATACAACTATGATACAACCCTATAACCTCACCTATGAACTTTGCTGCATTGGGGTCCAAGAAACTAACATGCAAGCCTTTTGGGGGGGTGCTCCATTTCCAAATTATAACAATAATCATTTCTTAAATAACTTTTTATCTTCTTGGCAAAACTAGCCTATTGGGTAAAGAACTGCCCTTACCTTGACTGCTGACAGTAAGCATGCTGTCCAATACAGTCAAGTAAAGTAAAAAGAAAAGTGACTGCTGAATTTAGTCAAGACAAGGTAGGACAGTCTTTTAAATTTTCCTGCTTCTGAAGTTGTCTGTCTGACATCCTAGGCATATAGCCAAAGTTAGATGTCCCAACATTACACAGAAACATCGGGCAACAGACAGCCAACTGCTTCTGTCATTTCTTGTACCTTTCAAAAGTCACTTGCTTGCACTTCCTGTTTATTCAGGTAATATATTATTTTTCTTCTCAGATCTTTAATGGGGTTGAAGACTACATAATTATAGTTAGAATCCTCTCATATCTTAGCCAAGGGCATATTAGAACAAGACTTGGACTCTTCAGGACGGGAAGACAACTATTAAGTATTACCTATGGTTGGGACATTTAGAATGCGTTTCTTGCTTGATATTGTTCATGTTGTTTGTAGTGTTATTTTTATGTTGTTACCTTTTCTTTCTTCTGGACAACACTTGGCAGTTCTCATTGTACATAGTTATGCCAGGATCAGGATTAGAAACTTCTTAAATAGAAAAAGGGAGGAAATGTGGGAGCTCGATCTGTTTAGCCAATGATTTTTGGGGTGACTTGACATGGATGTTTTGTCTCTGGAGACGTGGCCAGGTAAAACAGAGAAGAGTCACACACTCTCTCCTAGGTGGTCAGGTCTGGAACAGGTGACAGAGAGGCAGCTTGCTGTTGTTCCTCTTCACCCTTGGGTGGAACCATGGGAGACCAGCAGCTGTTTTGTATCCATGTCTGTTTTTCCATTGCGCCCTTAACAAATTACTAAATCGAAAAAACAAACAATAACTTTTCCTTATAAGTGTGTAGGTGTGATAACTTCTTCAAATGGGTTCTTGCACCGTGTTAAATGACTTCCAAAATTTTACAAGCAATTTGATTTCTGTGAGCACGCTGGCTGCTGTGGAGTTCTGTGAACTTTTGCTTCTCTTTAACTTGGTGAGGTAAACCATGAAGCAACTTCCTCAGCCTCCTTTAGATATCCTGGCTTCTTCTATGCCTCCAGACCTCCAGGCTTGGAAGCTGTCATCCAAAAGCCACCTGCTTTGTTCATTGGTTTCTTTTCACTGAAAAAGATGTCCAGGCCAGGAAAACACTGACACATGAGACTGACAGACAGTATTGGCTGAGGACCTCTGTATAAATCACTATGCTAGATGCCATGTGCTGCCCATGTGCTTTCTCAGCTCCTGAGGTAGGCAGGTCAATGATTTGCATTTCCCAGATCAAGTCTCTCTGGGGTTCAGTGTCTGGAAGATAGAATTTCTGCCTTGAGCATTATCAAAGTGTTTTGAAAATTGAGCCCATGTTCTTCATTCCTTGGATCCCATATCATATAAGCTTTCAAATTAAACTTGATTCCTATTTATGAAGCCGGTCCATTCAACAGCAGTCCCTACCTACTACCTATAGCACAATTAATAAAAACCCAGAGACAGAAATTGGGGTTCATCCTGAAGGTCAGAAAAGCAAAACAGCCAGCTACTGGCTCTTCCCTCTGCCTCAGTCTGCAATGACAATCCTGCCTCCAGGAACCCTCAGAATGAGACTGTGTGTGAGAGCTGTCTCCTCCCGTCTTATATTCCTCCTGAGTGCTGGGATTAAAGGCATACACCACTACTGCCGGTTTCTATGGCAAACTAGTGTGGCTACTGGGATTAAAGGTCTGTGCAACCACTGCCTGGTCTGTAAGGCTGATCAGTGCAGCTATTTTACTCTCTAAATTTTAGGCAAGCTTTATTTATTAAAATACAAATGAAATATCATTACGGTCACCCTCAGGAAAAGTTTCCTTTCTCTTCCATCAAGGTTGCCATCTCTAGCCCCAGGACTCCAGGGTTCACATGCAATCCTCTGATACCTGTCCCTAAGCCTTGACAGAAGAATCTGGGTACAAACAGCATGTTTTCATTTTGTTGTTTATTAGTTGCTATCAAAACTTCTAATTTAAATGAGGCTAACAGGGCTTGAGATAGAGAGCCCTTTTGTTCTTTCTGTCATAACTCTCATGTTGTGTCATCATGAGCTTATCATCCTGGATGCCAAACCCGTGACAAAGAGCTGGTGCCAACAAGCAGAAGTACACAGCCGAAGGTGAGCCGGGTGACCTGGTGAGGTGTGCCTCATACCGGTCCTGCCTTGCTGCTATTGAGTATTCATGAGCCTTGGAAATCAAAATAAGAGGCTTCATCCTGCCTGAAGAAATAGAACAACAGAGAGAAAGGGAAAAGTCTCCATTTGGGTATATGGGCAGCATCCAGTCTTGGTATCTTTAGTGTTTACAGCACAGGCTAAGCTGTGAGGAATCCAGACAGAATACACCTACTCGGGGACTCCTGTCTCAACACCCCAGGCTCTTCACATTTGAGAAAATATAGCTCCCATGGTTTCCAGGCCCATTCTACTCATGCCATTGCACAGCCTATTCCCAGGGAGCCTATTTCAAGCATCCCCACAGGCCACTGGGCAGTCGCTCTCACCCCTTCTTCCCTCACCGTTTCTGCTCCCCAGGCCCTCAGTGCATTAAAGTGCTACAGAGAATATCTTGGCAAAGAACAGACGAGGCAGCTAAGGACCGCCGCAGGTTGAAGATGCCTAAGGATCATGAATACCCAAATAGTGTGACAAGCTCTGTGGCTTGGTGACAAGGTACGTGGACGGCATATGACATTTCAGCATAGTGACTGGCACCGTGGTCCTCAGTGGGAGGGTATGATCCTTAGGCAGCCTCACCCTGTGGCAAAGAGCGATTCAGGTTATGATGGATTTCTGGGTGAAAGACTTTATCAAATCAAAGGCTTTGATGGAATAAAAATGACTTCTGAGTGATTGTGTACGACATAAGAAAGAAGTCAGAGAACGCAAAGGATTAAGCCACTGTACCCCCTGTTCCCCTCCCCTCACTCATCATCAATCCTTCTTTCATCTGTTCCTGGTTGCACCTCAAAATGCAAGAATCCCCCACCTCACTTAAGACATATAAGAGTCTCTATTGGAACAGCACCAATGATGTTGGCACTGTTTTGGAGAAAGTCCTACGCTGAAATTGCTCACCATCCTTTAAGCTCTAGAGGACCCAGTGCCTTCAACACAGAAAGTCATAATAAATGGTTCTTGGCTGTAGTTTCCCCAGCCAGCTCCTCATCCTCTCACTTGGGCACACTCCCCTCCAGCTGAATTTGCTTCTGTGCGCTTCTTCATTTAGGAGATCCATTGTCTTTGTAGAGAGGGAGGAGTCAGGGTTTAAGTGGAGGGGCAGGTTTCAGTAAAGGTCCAGAGACAGAAGAAACTGATGGACAGTATTGTTTTTTGATGCCACCACAAAGGTCAGTAAGGACAGTTATGTCTGGTCTGGGTTCCTGGGTAACCAGGGGGTAGAATGGGGCTGTCATATACAAACCTTTCTTAGAACCACACTTCTCCCTGCAGTTCATCCACACTCCTCCTGCCCTTGCCCTGCCTAGAAGCATTGCAGGGCTGGATCTGAATGGTTCTGAAACAGTGGTCATGGACTTCTCCCAGCACTTAATATTTGGACTGCTAAGGATGTCAGGGAAAAGCCAGTTTCCCCAATGGCAAGAAGTACCAATGAAAATGGGTTCAGCTGCACAGAGCGTTTTCCCAGCCTGCCAATTGAGCAGAGTTCCTGTGGTTTTCAAAAATGTGATACTGAGAATTGGAAGACACAAGTGTCTGGTCTTTCTCCAAAGAAGGCTGCTTTTACACCCTTCTTAGCCATTAAACGAGAGAGGCCCTGTTTTCTTGCAGTGATGTGGTCATGTCTTTTGCTCTTTCAATTGTATTTTCTGCCACGTGCGTGGTATTTTGCTTATGTATGGGAATCTTTTGGGGGGGAAGGAAATGGGCTAACGGAAGTGCCTCAGATTCTTGTCTTACGTGCCTAGCTTCCCAATGGGATGGATTTCATTGCCGCTGTAATAAAGCAATACTGGCTGTAGGTGTTCTGGTTCAGTTCAATATCTTAGTCACTTTCAAAGTGAAATAAAAGGGGCTTGGCAATGGAAACCTTTGAGAACTCAGGGACGTGTTATGGTATGTGCGTCCATCATCTTTCAAACTCACAAGGGTTTCCTGGCTCTTGGGCTTTCAGGATCACCTAATCAAAGCAGCCCCTACTTCCTCCAGCCAAGAAGAGTGTGGTGCACGGACGTGGACACGTGTGGGAAGACAGCTGCTCAACCTCGGATTTTCTCCGCAGACCCGAACATGATTCTTATAAGACACATCAGCAGGTTGAAGGCAGATTCCAAGAGGTAAATGGGCTGGATCCCCATCAAATATAGACAAGAACTTGAGTTGACAGAGGCATTGGCTCCATGTGCGGGGTCCCTTCCTCTGTCGCATTGTGAGAGGAAAGAAGGAAGGATAAGGAACATTCCTCAAGAGGATGCAACGGTTATGTTCAAGCTGGATTTGAGCCACGGCACGCAACATATAAAATGCCCCAAGCATAGCCATGAAAGAACCTTTATGAGCTAGCCATGGAGGGGCCATCAAGATTTCTCAGCTGGTAGGGGCATTTGTCTGATGGCCTGGATTAATCCCTAGAGCCCACACAATGGAAGGAGTCTTCACATGCAATATGATGCATTCGTGGGCAAGAGTGCACGTGCACATGCATGGATGCATACATACACAGATCAGTCCACAGACATGGGGGAGTACATGCCACGGGCCAGTGGAGACAGGGCAGGCTTGTCTTGCCAGCCTCCGCTGTGGTCCTTCCACTCTGGAGTGAAAGAGAATGGCCTGATACGCCACAGGTCTTTGGGGAAAAAGAATCCTGGTTTGCCGAAATAAGTCTTTTTGTTGTTGCTTTCCCAGAGTAATACAAATATGTTGTGGATTCCTCCCCTTTTCCTGTTACAGTTCAAAGTTTAGGCTCTACTAAGGGCAGCTCCAGTATGTTGGAAAAGGCCCTCCCCTTCTTGCCCTGTCCCCACTCAACAGTGGAGAAAGAGATCCTGAGGAGAAAGGACTCTGCTCTGTTGTTAGAGGCAGAGGAGGAGTGGCTGTCAACATCTTCCTGGATCCTCTGGAAGAAATAGCAGTATCTATTCTAAAACACCACCCACTGGTGTTTTAGATGGTAAGTGCTGAGCCCACTGTCACCTCTCTCTGTCCTGCTCTGCTCTGCCTTCCTCCTTCAGCCCCCAAACTATAGCCACAGGACACCTGCTTCCGGGGACTTCTGGGATGGTTGCTGAGAAATTTGACTCGCTTTTCTCTGACTGTGAAGTTATTGCTATTGGTTTGTACATTATTGGTTCATTTTCAAAATTCTCCTAAAAGGAGTAGTGAGGGTATTAGGCTAGTAAGGGTACCCATCCTTCTGTTTTTACGAGCACCAATCAGCTTTCCTGTTGAGAGGAAAACTCCCCTGCTCAGAAAGACCTCAGAGTTCATCTGCTAGGCCTAAGATGACTTTCTTCTAAGAGTATCATATGTCACAATCAATGCAGGTAAGGCTCTCTGTGACCTTGGAAGTGAGGGCATTCCCCTCTGCGTAAATACTGGAGAAGACCCCTAGTGCCAGGCTCACCTTTTCAAAACAGGAGTAATATCATACACTGATTTCTAGAAGATTCTCACTGCCTCAGAAACTGGCTCCTGACATTGATTTTTGAAGAGAGGCCCAACATTTTCCCAGCAGTAGGGTCCCACTTTCCCGTCGTGATGCCATGTGGGCCTCATCTTCTGAACACAAATTTATGAACTTTGCACTGCTGAATTGATGTAATAGAAACAATTGTTTTCAGACCAACGGGCACGCACGTGTGAATTTGACAGCCCTGGGCATCACGCTACAAGCAGCACTTTTTCTTAATATCAGCCACTAAAACAGAGCTCTGTGTGAGGGATGTTGCTAATAACTGGGGCCACTGATGGCCAGGCCAGATGCAGTGTGATTTCTCTCCTGGAAACCTTCTGCTATCTGCCCACTGTGCGCTCAGTGCTTGAAAAAAAAATTGACTTCAGCCTCAGGTTACAGGCTCCAGGACTTCCAAGAGAAACCAAGCTACCCCCAGGGAGGTGTCATGTTCATCTTGGGTCCCTAGACGACAGAAGCAATATAAGTATTTATCTGATTATTTTTCTCCTCTACATTAAAACTTGTAGAAGTTAATTTATTGTGGTTTTTTTTTTAACCAATTGCACCCTTTGCCTAAACATGAGATGTACACAATTCCCCCAGGCAATATCTAAGGTGGCTCTCAAGGGACCTGTTTGTGAATGTGGTATCTTTTTTTTCTTCAACTTAACAGGGAGGAGTTTAGCATTTACAGTTCTTGTTTGAGGCCCTATATTACTAGGAAAAGCTTGAGAAAAGAAAAGGAGCCCAGGGGAGTGAGGACAAGTTTATAATTAAATTCACAAAGAGGAAAGGGCAAATATAGAATTGGCAATTTCACAAGAGTTCAGCCCGACCTGTGCACTGGACATCCCCATAAAACAGAATGTCACTGCAACCCACTGGAAGTCACCCTAGGACGGACACCTGGCTCCCATATGGCCATCATGAAACTCTGAAAGACCGAGAAAAGACATCAGGAATTTCAAACTTACTTTCCCAGCTCGACTTCTCATCCTGTCTTGATAATATCTCTGTATGGAGAATGTACGTTTTCATCCCATTTTCTTATATTTATTCTGTGTGCATTGGGGGACAGCGTGTGCCACAGTGACTCATGTAATCAGAGGACAAGGACCAGGAGTTGTTTCTCCTTCCACCCCTGCAGCCCACAGATCAAGCTCAGGCCATAAGTCCTGATGGTAAGCCCCTTTACCCCTGAGCTGGTTCACCAGGTCCAGGATTTTTTTCTTCTTTCTTTATTCACTGGTTTTGTAGGTTGACAAAGTCATACATATATAGTATATTCTAATTACTCCCATCCACCCTCTTATTTTCTTCCCACCCGAATCAATGTCTCCTCCCCAGTCATCCCTGGCAGTCTTGTTTCCAGAGTCATGACTTTTATTTTGGTTTTGTGACCTTTTTAGTTTAACCTCCTATGAGCACAACACTGTAAGTGTCCATTGGAGCAGACAGGGTCATTGGTGAATACACAAAGATAATGATTTCCCCTCTATAAGACTTTTGTAGACCAACTCTTCTATATGATGTCCAAAGGCATTTTCTCATTTTTCCCTTTAGTAATTATTTCTGCATTTGGGTATACATTCATTTTTATTTATTTTAACTTTATTAGTGCATGGGCAGGTGGTATGTGCATATGTATGCATGTGGAGTAGGCACATCCATTTGTGCCTATTTGGGGACCAGATGTCAATGGCTCTCCACCTTACTTTTGAGACAGGGTCTCTCGATGGAATTACAATTTGCTGTTACAGCTATCCTAGTTTGCCAGCAAGGCCCTAGTGGCTGGCTGTCTCTACAGACACCCAGCGCTGGTGTCATAGATTAGTGCCACTGTACCTAACTCTTATATGAGCGTTGGGGATACGAACATCAGCCTCCAATTTGTGCAGGAAGTGGTCTACCATTGCTCTGTGTTTTTTTTTCTGTTGCTATAACAAATAATTTGATCAAGAGCCATTTTGGGGGTGCAGGAACCATCCAAAAGACCCTCTGCTGCAGACATCTTTTTAGATGCTATCCATCATGTCACCATTTTCTCTCTGCTCTCCCTGGTTCAGCTGGCTTCCAGTTCAAGTTCATAGTCCATCAACAAGTGAAATCAAGGCAGGAACTTGAAGGCAAACCTGTCTGCTCTTCAAAAACTCTGACCAAGGAACTCACTTCACAATCAAAGAAGCATGGGCAGAATCAAGGAGAATGTGGCCTGCTGGATGGCAGGCGGGCTTACGCTTAGCTAGCTTTCTTATGCTGTTCAGGATCACTTGCCCAGGCTACAGTGCTCCTACAGTGAACTGGGTACACTATTAACAATCCCACAGGCCGATCTGAAGTAGGTAACTCCTAAAATGATATTCTCTTCCCAGATAATTCTGGTTTTTTTCAGGTCTACAGCTAACCAGGACCCTGCGCTGAGACACCTGCCCAGCCCCCTTATTCGTTTTTCATCTAACAGTTAGTAATCTCCAGACATCACTATACAGAAGACACCAGGGATTTGAGGAAAAGGGAGGGGCACTGAAGGGAGCTGCCCATCTCCCTCCCAGGTTATTAGAATTCAGAGGTGGAGACAGGGCTTGTTCACAGGGGCCACGGAGAGTGTGTTCGGCCTAATGGACGTTTATGACAAAATCTTATGGAAATTCCAGAAACTCTCTTTCATAAAAAGCTTAAGGAAAACTTCTAAAGCACTTAGCCTTGGAATGGCTTGGCAAGATGGAAGTATTTTTTTTTTTGAAACAGTAAATGGGCTCATGGGAAGCAGTAAGTAAGAAACGATCCCTGCAAAGTCTTTGTTTCACTCTGAAACATTACAAGTCAGGTCTCCACTGTCTGTCTGCGCTGCTCACTTGCTCTTATCCTCCACGATCCCACAGAGCAGCCCACAGGACTCTGAGCACTCAATGGCTTTTCCAGCCCAATGTTCAAATGTCATCACAATCCTCCCCCAAAACACATAGCCAGATCTGTCATGGCAACACCCCAAGACCTACCATCCAGTTCTTTCTTAGCTAGATTTCTATTGCTGTGATAAATCACCATACCCAAAAGCAGCTTGTGGAGGAAAGGCTTTATTTCTGTTTATAATTCCATGTCGCAGTCCATCAGAGAGGGAAGTTAAGGCAGGAATATGGAGGCAGGAGCTCACACAGAGGGCACGGAGGAATGCTGCTTACTGGCTTGCTCAGCCTGCTTTCTTATACAGTTCAGAACCACCATCCCAGAGCTGGAGCCACTCATGGTGGAATACCCCCCCTTCAATTATTAATCAAGAAAGGGCCTGATGTCCTTTCCCATAGACCCAATCTTACGCAGGCATTTTCTCAGTTGAGAGTCCCAAATTACTCTAGTTTGTATCAAGTTAACATAAAATTAACCAAACAAGGCTCCTAATCTGTTTTCTTCTAGAAAAATGTCCACATATCCTCTTTGTCAAAGAGGTCGTGGTTCTCAGTTCTTCAACAGTGCCTTATAAAATCTGTCTTTATTGAAATTATAGCCCAGTTGAGCAGTATATCTGCCTTGTGCTTGGAGTTCAATAGCCCAAGGGCATTCCCCAGCCTGGACTCCGGAAGTGAACAGATTTCAAGGGTACCAGGGCTTCTTTTCCTCATTCTCATCCTTTAATACTTGGCACAGGTTAGAACAGTTTATGCTGAGTCTAAAATGCCATTTGAAAGCCTAATTCTGCTCATAAAGCATACATAGACCCTGCCCCCTAGAGGTTAGGACATTTGTCTCTTTCATGAGATTGGATTGGAGAGGAAGTAGTTGGCTGGCTACTGGCACCTCACCAATTACAGAGTCATGACTCCCATGACATCTGGAATAAAAATTTCAAGGTTAATCATAAAACCTATAATGTGATGTTCTGATTTATATAATGAGCTCCTTATTGAGGACCACACACAGTTCACCTAGAGGATGTGGGCTCATTGAGGACTAAGAAGCAACTGGTAGAAGTCACCCATCATGGCCTCCATAAATTGTAGCCCTTACCTCTCCAATAGGTCTAGAGATATATATTCAGTCAGGGTCATGATGTCAAGTCCATGACAGGTCATAATGACAGAAGATTGTGTCCAAGCATGATGGCAAATTTATGTATCAACTGTGTGTATATCAATTTTATGGGCTCTGATAACAGTTAAACATTATTCTTAGTATGCAGGTAAGCATATGCTGTTTCTGAGTGAAATTAACTTTTGACATTTGGCTTAGAAGCTAGGACTAAATGTAGGTGAGCCTCATACATCGGCTGAAAGACTTGAGTGGGACAAAAATGAATGATTCACCTCCAAAAAAACCAGACCTCCTCTTACCAGACCTCTATGATTTGGAAAATGAGCTGCTTTGCCTTTTGACCGGGTCTAGTCCACTGGGTCTCCTGACCCTGAGTCCTTCAAAGTCAGATTGATGCCAGCAATGTTCCTGGGTCTCCAGCTGGCCAGCTTCAGACCGGGGAACTTGTCAGACTCCATGACTATGAAATTCATTCACGAGAATGAATGTATTAGGCTCATTTACGGCACATGTGCACACAAACACACACACATGCACAAAAACGCACAGGTGCACACATGCATACGAGCTTAAGCACACAGTCGCATACTCTCTCACACACTCACACCTTCTGTAGGTTACACACTTACATTGTTTCTATTTCTCAGTAAGTCCCTAACACACTGACTTGCAGAGAGTGATACACAAGCCTTCGGTCAAGTGCTCATAAAATTGTGGTATAAAGTTGGAGGGGGGGTGGAACATCTTATATCTCTGCCTTTGAAGACATTCAAGCGTGTGTTGTACTTGAGGAGCTCATCTGATTTTCTTTTTCTTTTTTTTTTTTATTTACCTTCAAAAAGCTTATGAAGCATTCACTCTGTGGGTCCAGCTAACAGCCATGTAAACAGAGGCATGAAGAGGTTAGCTTCCCTGTAGAGAAGGTCATGAAGCCCTATTTAGTCTTCTGTGGCCTCGGGGCTTCCATGATTCACTCCAAGTCTTTCCTCTAGTTTTTAGACAGGTCTGTGAGATACTCCTTATGACCCATGTGATTAACAAAGTTCCCTAAGAATCAACACCCTTCATCTGCTTGGAATTCAAGTGTAACCACGGGCTTCCTATAATGAAACATTCTTTACCAACAAACACAGCCCAGCTCTTTTCATTCCCGTGCTCTGTGGCTCAACACACAATGGCGCTTTGGAATGCTCTCTTGGTTCAGGCTGCTATGACAAACACACCAGAGACGGGGTGGCTTACAGAACAGACATGTGTTTCTCCTGCTTCTGCAGGGAGTTCAAATCAGGGTGGTAGCAATCCAGAGTCCAGTGAGGACCACCTTTGGGTCTTCAGCTAGGCATCCCCTCTCCTCTGAACTTGCTCCTGACGGAGAATAGATTCTGTCCCTGCGAGGGCACTGAGATCTCCCCTCCCCTTCCAACATCACTAAATTGAGGATTAAGTTTTCACTACCTTTGGAAAAAATAACACAAACATTGATTCTCAACTATCACACTGGAGAGAAATCCAGCAATAATTTTAATAATGAAGAAAACAAATTGCTCCAAACCATTTCCCAAGCGGGGAGGGAATTTGCTGTGACATTTAAGGAGAGCCTCATCTTACCTACCTTCACTGTTTATTTGTATTTTTTGGGTAGCCATGCTTAGGGTCTCTTTGTGGCAAATACGGGTTTCATTTATATTATAATCCTCTGAGGGGATGCGGTTCCCCACCCGCAACTTGCTGGTGTAGGGTTGTGCTTGGGATTTAAGTCCAATACGACATTATTGTAAACTGGGATTACAGCGCCGACGGTGATTCTACCGCATATGCCAAGCATGCATTTCACGGGTGTCCATGTTCTGTTCCTTAGGTAAGGCCTCTCAACTAGAGGCAAGCTTGTAGACTCTGGAGATGGGTGCCAATATCTGAAGGCAATTTTTATTGCCACACACTGTTTTAAATGCTTTCCTTTGTTAAACGTGTAGAAAAGCATTTGACATGGTGTGATGGCTAGTGTCAACTATCAGCTAGAAGGAATCTAGAACTACCTAGGAGGCAATTCTCCTGACATGCTTGTGAAGAATTATCTAGATGAAGATTGGTCTCTGGGAATGTGTATAACGGATTATCCTTAGTACATAAATGGATGTGGGAAGACCCACCTTAATTGTGGAGGGACGTGTTCCCTGAGTGGGGATGCTGGATTATGTGAATCTGAAGAGAGCTAGCTGTGCTCTAGCAAGTGCATGCTCACCCCCCTCTGCTCCTCAACTGTGGATGGAATTTGGGCAGCTCCTGCCACTGTGACTCCTCCATCTGTAACTTGCACTGAGTCAGAAAAATAAACAAACAAAACCTTTCTCCTTTAAGTGGCCTTTGTCAGGATATTTTATTATACTAGTAGGAAAAGAAACTAGAACAGGGAGTTTATTATTAGCTCCATTTTACAGGAGCAGAGACTGAGGCAATGTGATGCTATGTGAAGCATAGCTCCTAAGAGGCCACTAAGATTTAAACTGGCAGCACCTACTGTAGATGCCCCTGCTGCTCCCGTCTTTAAGACAGTCAAAACAGGACACTGATGCTGATAATACCTTCTTGGGGACCTATGCTTAATTTTGGAAAGTGTTAGGTTTCTAGAAAAACCAAATGTGTGATTACAAAGTTGGTATTTTCAGAGAAAACCCCTTCTGCCCCCCCCCCAAACTTCTAGGGAAGGAATAGGGTGAGATAGAATTAATCATTAATAGTCAGGGGTGACGCACGCCTTTAATCCCAGCACTTGGGAGGCAGAGGCAGGCGGATCTCTGGGAGTTCGAGGCCAGCCTGGTCTGCAAGAGCTAGTTCCGGAATGGGCACCAAAACTACAGAGAAACCCGGTCTCGAAAAAAAAAAAATAGTCAGTGATTTAATCAATCACACCTATGCAGAAAGTTGTTTAATGATGGGTTTAAGAAGTTTCCCACATGACGGACATCTCAAAGGACTGGGAGGGTGGTTCACTCAGAGAAAGTTCTGTTCACCGCAACACCTCACTTATCCATGTCTTCCGTCTGACTATTTCCTAATTGCACCTTTGACAATAGGAAACTCTGAGTTAATTTAGCAAATCACCTGAGAGGTTTGTGGGAACCCTTGACTTCACAGCCCAACAGTCAGAAGCAGAGCTTTCAAAGGAGCCGTGTGGCCACTGTGAGCCTGGGCTGTTTGCCCAGGAGGCACCGTGCTAGCTCTACGTGGACAGCGTCAGAACTGAGCTAAACTGTAGATTATATAGTTGTGTCCAGAGGTTGGCTGGCATGAAGGAAAAGCACCACAGATTTAGTGTTAGAAGTAAAAAGCTGTACAATATGAGGTGGAGAAAAATGCCTGGTACAGCACAGCATCTACTATGAACATACTTTAATTCCTATTCCTTTTATGAATAAAATAAAAGGTCTCATATGCTTTTAAAATTCCAAAAGCAGAGAGGAGCCATGTCTCTTGGAGTGGCATGGGGTTAGGCGCCCTCCCCTCTGACTCCCACAGCTCTTTTCGTAACTCTTGGTTTTTTATCCATCTTTCTCCGAAACCTTCAAAGCTTTGTGTATCATGCCCACCTGTGCCTGCTATCTTCATTTGAGCCGGAGTAAGTCTAAAGGTATGACTGCCTATATGAAGAAATGATTGACTGAGTGGGTGTGTGAAGGAAGGAAAAACACGGCTGAACCTTTTTACTACTCTGTCTACAGAAGCCAGATCACTTGAGACTGGAACACAAATCCTAAACATAACTTCAAGCTGTGCTGTATGTATATGCGCTTTTATGACTGACATTGAAAATTAAGCACTTCATAATGACCTATTTCATTTTTATGAATGTGTAATTTAGGGTAATAAAACTTGAAATTAAATTTACAGACCAGGTTCAGCTCAGCCATCTCCACTGTTCCTTGCAATGTCCTTTCTAGCACCCTCCCTCAGTAGTTCAGTCCTACGTGTTTTAAATGCATGAGGTCACCGCTCTCCTGGTATTGTCTGTTTTGTTGAATCTGTTTCTCTGTGGTGTGACTGAATGATAAAAGGTTCAGTGTGGTGAGTAAATGGTGAATTCCAAAGAGGAGTGTTGAGCAGTCCCTGGTAGCAGGACTTACGATGGCCCCATCAAGTGGGTTTCTTGGGAATAAAATCATATGAGCTCAAATACGAAGAACTCATAAAATATTAGGAAGAAGCATGAATCTGAGACCTTGTCAGTCTTCCAGACATTAATGATTTGTAGTCCTCAAAACCAGGACTATGAGAAATTCTATAAAACAAAGGAGAGATTACAGAAACAGAGAGACAGAGAGAGGGAGAAAGAAACGAGAGGAGAGGAGAGG
>NW_004949109.1:7528540-7537755 GCF_000317375.1 Microtus ochrogaster
GAGGAGAGAGGAGGGGAGGAGAGGAGGGGAGGGGAGGGGAGGAAAGAGGAGGAGAGAGGAGGAGATGATAAAGCTCAACACAGGTGGAGAAGAAGAAAATGGAAACAAACAGTTAAAAGGACAAGAACTTAAGAGATAATTCATCCCCGCATAATCTTGAATTACTATAAAACTTTAAAGGTAAAATAATGTGATGTGATTGTATTTTTAAGTATTCGTTTGTAAGATCTGGGAATGTAGCTCAGAGGTAGAGTACTAGTCTACTACCTGTTGAGGCCCTATGATCAATCCCCAGTACAGTCAAAATAAATAAGGAAATATGCAATAAATAAAAGTACTTTATTGTTATAGTGTGAATATACTTTGAGCATCGCTCCCAAAGGTTTACGTGTGGGAGTCTTGGTCCTCAATGTGGCGGTGTTAGGGGATGGTCGAACCTTAAGAAGTGGGCCTCAAAGAAAGGTGCTGGATTGTTGGGATAGTACCTTTGGGAGAAATTAATGCTGATCTCAAGGGGTGAGTTCAGTCCTGAAAAAGTGGATTGTTAGAAAAAGAAATTAAGAAGTCAAATAAATCAGTCAAATGCTTCTACAGACTCTGGCTGCCTGTGTCATCATGCGACCTTTGCCTCCGATAACCACTCCACCATTGTTGGGCTGTCCACCATGAGAGTCCCACCAGAGTCTCTGCCACAAGAGCCCCACCAGAGTCCAAGCCATTGGGACTGCACAGTCTTCCGGTCTCTAAACCTGAGTTAAATATTCTCTTTAAAAATAGTCATCCTCAAGTGGTTTATTATAGCGACAGTAAATGAACTAGTTCGCTTGTTTAGAGGCACAGACTAAAAAACTTTAAGAGCCAAATGACTTAGTTTCTCAGGTGCAAAACAATATCAGAGGATCTGCCATTGCGTCAATATGGAATAATAGGGGCTAGGTGGAAGTAATTTAAAAATCTGAAATATGTGAAGTAGGTTTGTTTTTTGTTTGTTTTCCAGTTTTCGGTTTTTTGGTTTTGTTTTTTTCTAGCACAGTGACAGGTTTTCTCTGAGGAGTGCAGGAGGAAGGAGATGAGTCCTTTGGTTGATACGAGTGACTGTGTGAGAAAGAAAATATAAGGAAAGGGTTGTTACCAGAGCAGAGTGCCAAAAATCATAATAAGTACTAACAGTATTTCATATGATCTTAAAGCAGAGTGGTTAAAGTAGTTAGAGTAATATAAAATCACAGACTATAAGACAGAATTTTCAGTTAAAGAAAAACGTTTAATCATGATTAAAAGGGCTAGTTCATCATCAAGATGAAATAATTATACACATATGTTTCCCCAGTACCAAAGTGTACAAAACCAAAAAAAACCTAATGAACTACAGGTAGAAACAGATAATTCAACAATGATAGAGAGGATAATATCCCAAACAGGAAATATACATAGAAAATTTAAAAGTATATTAAAGACCCGAAAAACACTGTCAACCAACTTGGCATAGCATCCCAATCCCACCCAGTAACAACTGACCACACATTCATGTCAAGTGCACACAGAACATGTATCGAAAGATGATCATCTGGGCCGTAAGAGAAGTATTCAGAAACTCAAACTCTTTCAGTTAAATAGCATTTGCTCTCTGGCCATTGGGTTCTACATTAGAGATCAGAAAGACAAAGCATTTGTAGATAACCCGTGAGGATTTAGAGCGCAGTTTTCTCTGAGTGAAAACGTGTAAGGCAGCTGAGCCGGGACAGAGAGGGAAATGTTTAACAAGCTAATGCCTATATTGGCAAAAAGGAAAGGTCTTGCACCAGTTGTTTTATTTTCTACTCTAAGAAATAGAAAATTAATAGAAAATTAAATCCTATGTAGGTAGACTAAAGAAAAAAGTAAGATTAAATTATAAATCAATTAGATAGAAGAAGATAGGGAAAGTATAGGGAGAAAGTCAATGACACCAAACCAAAAGTGTGTTGATATCAACAAGTTGCTAATCCTCTCAATAAAGTGATGAAGCACAAAGGGAGGAGGTGAACGGCCAGTGTCCAGGAGGAGGCGACACTGCCCCCAGACAGTAACATCTTCCTGAGAGAGCACAATGCCCAACGTTATATGTGTGACATGGACAATTCAGTGTGAATAAAAAATTCTTTGAAAGACACAAAAGACCAGTGTTTCCTGAAAAAAGAAATATGGCCCAAATAATCCTGTTTCTATCTAAACAATTAAATTTGTAACTTAAAACATTCTGGGCCCAGACGACTCCCCTGGTAAAATCTACAATATACCGAGAGCAGAAACAATTGTATGTAAAGCCTTCTAGGAAGTTCAAAAAACAGGATATTTCTCAGCTCAGTCTATGACGCTAGTGATACGTGATAACAAAATTACATCATTTATTTATAAGAAAAAAAATCCACAGAAAACAGAGAAATCATTATGGGATCCAAGAAGACAATTAATGCTCAAATCCCCTACGTACACTTTCTAATTAACACCCAAGTCCCTGAGAGACCCATGCCTGCCATATTTTATTACTATGATCTTTCAAATCTCCCATATCTAGTGTCACCTGAGTCCACTGAACCCAGGCTCCACACTTCACATGAAGGGATTCTCCCAGAACACAAAGCTTGGCCCTCATGGCCCTCCTCTTCTTCAGTTAGGGTCTAAACTCCATGATGTGGCATTCCAGTGTCCTCCTTCCTGGAGCCAGACACACAAGCCTACCTCTTGTCTCCTCAATCACAGAAGCCACATGCACACCTGTGGTCTCTGAGCTCTGATGTCCATTTTCCCTGCCCATCCATGCCACCTCATCCTCTTCTGATTGGTCACAGTCTATTATTTTAGATACCAGCTCTTCCATAAACTCTTCCTACCCCCCTCTCTGCAGCCTTCCAAATGCTCACAGAGATCATGGTGCTACCAATAGGCAGCATTTAGTATAACCTACAACTGTATGCATATCATCTCACTAGATGATCGCTTCTTTGAGGGGGAGGACCCTAGGTTGTTCATCAGGTTCTCTCCAACACTTAGAGCATTCTCTAAGATCCAAGGGATAATCAACAAGAACTTAACAACTGTGTATAAGCTCCACACATTAGACATTTATTTTATCCAGACATTGTCGTAAGGACTTTATGCGCTTCTTCCAATGCCCACCCTAAGAGTCTAGTCTTCTATTTATTGAACATTGGAGGAAACCAAGAAAGGAAAATGCTGTAACTCATCTAACATCACAGCAGAAAGTCTGTGCAGCCAAAATCCAAACTCAAGTCAATGAGACTCTGGTCTAGGCTTATAGTCAATAGTTTACAGATGGCTGGATAGATGGGTGTTGAATGAATGGATGAATGATTATAATAAATGGCTTTTAACAGCTCCTTACTATGTATCCATTACATGTCAGTGCCTCTTCAGCATGCAGGGCAGATTGTACTAAGCAAAACAGACCCAATTTCATTCTAAAAGGGAGGACAGTCAATACATAAATATTTTTGCTGGTACGTGTTGCAAATGCAGAAAGTCAAGTCTGAAAGACAAGGAGGCATCCCTTGTAAACAGGCTGGTCAGTGGAGGCATCACTGAGAAAATGTTTAAGTAAAAATCTGAAGGAGGAGCCGTGAACAAAAGCCTTTCAGATATCATACAATGCCCCACAAGAGAGCATGTCACATAAATAACAAACAGTTTGTATTATACTTACACTGGAAGATAAGCTGTATTTTTTTTTTTTTTTTGGTTTTTCAAGACAGGGTTTCTCTGTGGTTTTGGAGCCTGTCCTGGAACTAGCTCTGTAGACCAGGCTGGTCTCGAACTCACAGAGATCCGCCTGCCTCTGCCTCCCAAGTGCTTGGATTAAAGGCGTGCGCCACCATCTCCCGGCGATAAGCTGTATTTTATTTGTTAAATTTAGCAATCCTATACTCATGGCAAAGCTTGCTTGTAGGTCAGAGTAGGAAAACTGCTTTTTATTACTAATTTTGGTCCATGGAGTTTTTGTTTTTTCTGAACGTCCCTCAAAGATGAGTTTACAGGGCACTGGCCCATTAGCATGCAGCCACGGTGGCCTTCTCCTTGGCAGGGAGGGCACTTTGCTCCACATAGATGTCTCCCATAAGCAGGAAAGATAATTTTGCAGTTCTTGACAGATGGGTCTTGCCCATGAGGGAAGGCATTTAGGATGATTCATTCCAAATAGCACATCAACAGACTTTGAAAGAGCTATTAAAAATGGGGATGTGTTAGCTCTAATTTATGCTAAATAAAATAAGTAAAACAAGAGGCTATTAGGAAGAGGAGGCAAGATATTTAACATTTGTAGACTTTGAAAGGCAGAAGAGGAGCGCGTAATCACTTGCTAGATTCTATCATTTTGCTTTTCAATAAAGAGCTAATCGCACAGTGAATTGAACCTAAACTGTTGTCCATGCTTGAACAAAACCAGATAATCAAACAAGTGGGTGAGTTTCCTCTTATGAGCCACAAACCACTTACCAACATTGCAGACTCTAAATCAAGTCGCTTTAATAAAGGCATCCCATAGTGATGTGTCTTCCAAGTGCCTTCCTTTGGACTGGTACTGCAGCATAGTCCAGAATACGTGCCTAGCATGCAAGAGGTCATGGGTCTGGTCCCCAGAACCATCATCAGCTCTCTCGCTTCAACCTGAGGGAAGCCATTCATGGACTTTCAAGCTGCTTCTTCAGCACCTAGGGCTCCTCTAAGTCTCCTTTCATAGCATTGCAATATTACCTCTTTAATAACATCTATTAACCACCTGGTAATTAGTCACGTACTCTCAATCCTCCATTGTCATAGTTAGGCTTTTATTGCTGTGAAAAGACACCATGACCATGGCAACTCTTATAAAAGAAAGCGTTTCATTTGGGCTTTCTTACATTCGGAGGTTGGTTTCTTAGCACCATGGCGGGAAGCGTGGTGGCATGCAGGTAGACATGGTGCTGGAGAGATATCTAAGAGTTCCATATCTGGATTGGCAGGCATCAGGAAGAGAGAGAGCCACTGGGCCTGGCTTGGGATTCTGAAACCCTATAGCCCACTCCCAGTGACATGCTTCTTCCAACAAGGTCATCCCTCTCAATAGTGTCACCCCCTAGGAGCCTGAGGGGGCCATTTTCATTCAAACCACCACATTCATTTAGACTGGAACTGTGGTAGTTGATCTTGTTTATTAACTTGACACACATGGAAAGAAAGACCCTTAATTGAAGAATTACCTCTAAAAAATTGGCCTGTGGGCATGTCTATGAGTCATTTTCTTCATTGGCAGTTGGTGTAGGAGAGCCCAGGCCAGTGTGTGTGGTACCATCCTTAGGCAGATGGGATTGAGCTGTAGGAAGGTAGCTAGATATAATCTGGGCAACCAGCCAGTAAACAATATTTCTCCATGATTTCTGTTCCCAGCTTCTGCCTTGACTTCCCTCATGATAGACTATATGCAACCTATAAGATGAAATAAGCACTTTTCTTCCCAATCTTGTTTTTTAAAAAAAAACATGTGTATGAGTATTTTGCCTGCATGTATGTATGCATACCAAGTCTGTGGCAGGTGCCCGAGGTGGCCAGGAGAGGATGTGAAGCCTGGAATCCTGGGAACTGGAATTACTGTTAGGTGTAAGCTGCCCTGTGGATGCTGGAAACCTAACTTGGGTCCATTGCAAAGAAAGCATGTGTTCATAACCACGTCACCATCTCTCCAGGCCCACTCCCCCAAACTCGCTTCTGGTCATGGTGTTTTTCACAGCGACAGAAAGCAAACTAGAACAGAGATCGTGTTTATTTATCCATTATCGCTTTGGGATCTAGCACAATTTGAACAAATAGATGGTACTCATTAAACAGGAGTTGAATTAATGGCAAAGCCTTCAAGGGATTGCCAGACTCCTCAAGATGAGCCCATTATGGAGTCTGACCTAACTGAAGGAAATCAGGCTCACAGCAGGGTCAAGAAAAACGATAAATTTCAATCCTTAGGATAATAAATTTGCGCAGCATTTCTTTTATAAGAGAAGAAGTTAGGAACCACTTCAGATTTTCAAGCCGAAGTCTCGGGACCTGGCAGTTTATCTTCCAGGATCAAAGGAGTGAGAGGAGCCAATATGTACACCGAGTCCCAGACTTTTCCTTCTTGGCTATGGAGCCAATGACACAGAATCTGATAACAGGGATGATGATGCCCGGCAGAATACACAAGCTGGTCCTTTGTTAAAACCCATGCACTTGTTTTGGTCCCAAACCCATCTGTTAAATTAAGAGCAGACTCCACAGTGGCTCTCATCTTTTCTATTTCTGTCTCCATAAACCGGTCCAGACTAGAGAGTTATTCCTTCTACAGGAGTATGAATATTCTCACAGCTCACTAGGATTTCTCAGACTTGACCATGTTAGTGTTATGGGTGGACTGATTCTTTTTATTTTATGATTAATTGTTTTTTGGTTTGATAGGGTCCCTGGCGGCTGCCTTACACACTGTTGGGTGTTGGGTAGCATTGGGGGGCTGTACCCATTTGATGGCAGCAGCACCCCCTCAGTACCGCTGTGACAAGTTATCATGTGTCTATGCATTGACAAGTGTCTCCTGAGAGTACACCTGCTTCACAGAAGAATCATGGGCAACTTGCTGACTGGCAAAGACATTTTCATGCTGCTTCTAAATGCTCATAGGAACTGCGTCATTTGATTATCAGAAAAAATGCTAGGAGACAGGAATAGTTAGTGAGCCCATTATAAAGTCATGGAAAGCCGAAGACTGTTGCAGGTCACACAGCCAGCATGGAGAGAAACCAGGCTTGTCATCACGGCTCTGTCCTTAAAGAAATACGCAGATGGAAAGGGATGAAGTGGAATTTAATGAGCGGGAAGACAGGAGACACTGAATGTTAACGGACTAATATGAAAACTTTATGGTTGCTCTCCAGCAAAGGGCAGCTAACAGCAAGGAATTCCTCCCAGGACTTTGTTCAGGAGGTAACACTAGGGCAGTCAAAGCCAGTCTGTCTCGTTTCTGCTGCAGCGCTTGCCAGCGATCCTCAGGCTGTGTGCTTCGGTGACTAAGAGAAATATGAGCAAGAAGGGGAAAGCCAAGTTTGAATTGTTGTTGTTATTCTTTGTTCTTTAATATTTAGACACGGTGAACCCACACATGGTGGATCTGTTGCCTGAATGCCAGATTTCAGTCTCGGGTGTCAGAATTAACAACGTGGTGCCAAGTTTTTGTGACTCTAAAAGTCTCTGATCCACCCTGGGGCCTTCTGTGTCTAGAAAAGTCAGAGGAAGACTTCATCCAAGCAAGTGTGGAACCTCTAATGTGAGCTCAGGCGACCTTCTGAGTGGTCCACATCTATCTCTGGGATCAAAAGCTAATTTCAATAACGTTAGGAGACAGCTTAGATCTGGGAGTTGGGGGGTGGCGCTAATGGGAAAATCACCATGAGAGCATCTCATGGTTATAAAAAGGATGGTTATAAAAAGTTAGACCTGTGGGTTGCAGCTGTGGTTCAAGGGTCTGTCCCAGAAGAGAAGGACACAGAGCTTCTGACAAAACAGCACTGGCAAATTTTCTACTTTGAATCAGAAGCCAGGACTTGAAAGCTATGAATGCTAATAGGTATATGGCTTGGGAAAAACTGAGATAGGTATAGGAATATCACAAGATATCAAGACAAACAAAGATATCCATAAATGGTGAGTCTTTCAGATGCAGGGATAGCATTATACAGCGTGCGAAAACCAGAGTGCGGGAAGTGAAATATTCAACCCCAGCTCTTTCTCACCATCCCATCACACCTGTGAGAGGGTTCACAGTCCATAGAAAGCTGACAGCTAATTATAGGACCACAGGAAACTTCCTTTCCCTCCATCACATTGGCAAAGACTTACTTAATAAAAAGCACATTTTGAAGAAACAAAGAACGTGAACTAGGCTTAGATATGGCAGGAATGTTGGGATGGTCAAAGTAAATGATGAATGTCCCTAAAGCTTTCATTAAATGGTAACCAACATTCAAGAATACATAGGCAGCATAAGCAGAGAGCTAGAAACTCTGAAAAGGGAGAGGAAGGAATGCAGCTCATTAAGAATAATGTAGCATTGCTAGATGGCAGTGGTGCACATCTTTAATCCGGAGCACTCTAGGGGCAGAGGCAGGTGGATCTCTGAGTTTGAGTCCAGCCTGGTCTACAGAGTGAGTTCCAGGACAGCCATGGCTATGCAGAGAAACCTGATCTTGAGAAACAAAAACAAACAAACAAAAAAAACCCCAAAACAAAAAGCATTGTAACAGAAATGGGGACCTTTTTACGGTCACACTAGAACATTTAAGCCTATGTCTTTGGGTTCTTGGTCAAGTTAGCAGTGTATGGTACGAGTTCCTCCCCATGGAGTGGGCCTTAAATCCAATCAAAAAGTGGTTGGTTACTCCCAAAACATTTGTGCTGGAGAGATAGCTCATCTTGTGAGCACTCATCTCTACTGCATTCTGTCCCCTAGGTGGTTACAAGGTTCCGCCCAAATTCAAAGCTGACTCCAGCTCTTGATGGAAAATGGCAAAGTTCTGGAAATGAACGTGAAATGAAAAATATCATCATGATCAGTTTTTGGAAAAGTCTACTTTATTGCACAATCAAACCAAAAAGAAATGTACAAAGACTAAACAGATATCTCAAGCCAGTTGGGCCTCCATGTTACATGTAGCAACACTCAGTTCCCACAGAAAGGCAAATTAGAATTATGAGGTCCTGGTAACATCTGCATAGTTGGCAAAATAAAAAACAATGCTGGGTAATATTAAACATTATCAGATTTTGGAGAAAACCGTAAACATCATGTCGGTATAGTGAACTACAATTTATGGGAAGGCAATATAGAATAACTGAGCGAAACTCTATGTGCATGCCTACAACCCAGCATTTTTATCACAATATCTATAATAAAAAAACTTCTACCAGGTGCCCAAGGAGGGTGTCCATTCAAGACTGTTACATTCTATGAAGAAAATGTGAATAGGGAAATTCCCACCAATAAATGAATAAATCGACAGATTTAAGCAAATATTAAAATTCTATAGAGCATCTTAACACAAACAAACCTGGAGAAGAGTGGAAGGAGGAGTGAAGGAGGAGGAAGGGGGGAGTGAAGGAGGAGTGAAGGAGGAGGAAGGGGGGAGTGAAGGAGGAGTGAAGGAGGAGGAAGGGGG
>NW_004949109.1:7537855-7542396 GCF_000317375.1 Microtus ochrogaster
GGGGGAGTGAAGGAGGAGTGAAGGAGGAGGAAGGGGGGAGTGAAGGAGGAGTGAAGGAGGAGGAAGGGGGGAGTGAAGGAGGAGTGAAGGAGGAGTGAAGGAGGAGGAAGGGGTTCCGTATGACATAATCTTTGCATTGAGAGCACAGAGAAAAGAACTCACACGGTGGAGTGAATTTGAGTCAGGAACCGAGGAGAAAAATGACAGTTGAAGTCGATTTCTAGAATAAAACACGCCTGGGAAAGCCTGCTATGAAGCCACCTTGAATGGCTCTTCTAGATGAATCTTAAGAGGCCACGATGCAGCCAGGTGAGTTCTTCTAGTGGCTTCATAATTTCAGGATGTGTTTAACTCCGATTCTTAGTCTGCAAGCAACAGAAGTCAACCGACAGACAGAAACGAACTGTATCACATTGTGATGTGTGTCAGGAAATTTCAGGGGTCCTAAGAAAGGGACCGCAAACCACCTTGGGAAGAGATCAATCCCTGTACGCCAAGGGACCCAAGGAGCAGCAACTGGAAAGAGCAGAGGCCAACGGCTTCTCCTTCCTTCCCACTCATCAGTTAGGGTTTCAGGTCAGAGGTGTCCAGTGGACTCAGAGGGCAGCAGGTCAGTTTTTTAATCAACAGCCTCACAGCTTGCTATTGGGTGGAGAAAGGCCATTCCCTAAAAGCAACGCAGGGATCTGTTGTGAAGAGACGGGATGTGTGGTGGACAGTTAGACAGCATCAGTGTCCTCCTTTGTCCAGGCAGAGTGGAAAGAATCAGAAGAGGATACCATGGAAAGAGGAGAAGGATGTGGGAGCAAGACAGGCTGTGGATGCAAGTTCCGATGGGGCTTTGTTCTAACTGCGCCCATTACCTTGCTCAGGTTTCTTAACCACTCGGATGTATAATCAATCACCTTTGAGGACTTGGCTCTCTCTAGCAAACTGGCTCTTCCATTGCTCTGTTGCCTGGCCTGCAGCAGAGTGTCTGATGTGAGCATACAAATGGCTGGAGAGTGTGGCAACAGGCAGAAAAGACTCTGTTGCATGAGCCTTCAACAGGAGGACTTGCAGAAATGTTTGAAAGCTAATCTCTCGGAGGGTCACTTACAGGGTAACACTCTGGGGAGATCGTCTGTGGCTGTGTGATGGAGCAAGTGGAGCATATCTCTGGAACTTGCTCTCCAGAATAAACCCTTGGAACTTCCTGTAGCAGAGCCTCCACCAGCATCTCTGCACCCAGATGCAATCTCCAACCTTCTTTGGCTGTACTTAGAAACGCTGAATTTTTTTTAAGCTATAAAAACACATAGATGGTGAGATTTAACTTTAATCTTTAAAATTAAACCTACTCATTTAACAGTGCTCCCAAATGGCCCCCATTGTCCTTGATGTCTTCTCTTTCTCCCACTCAGTGCAAAGGGATCTGTTTCTGTGAGGCTTGGGCTTAGTCAGACACAATGTGCTCTACTTGGGACCAGAGATAAGTCGATCAACCAGCAGCAGCCCATGGTAGATAAGCATTTCTAGAGTTCTGTGGCTGCTACTTTTAAATGTGCGTGGCCCCGGGATTAACAGAAGGTCAGCTGGCTAATCCACCGTGACAGGCATGTCCCCGTGGCCCTGGCGTTTGTTATCTCTTCCACCCTTACTTCGAAGAAGCATTAGCTTAAGTGCCCATTTATTATGTTGTCACTTGGTAGATGCGTTACACCCCGGAGTTACTCATTGTTCCAAGTAGAAGGAATGGTGAGAGGTATAAAAAAACGTGAATGCTGGGAAGATATTAGGGGGTTCATATCCAAAGGAGGCATCCGAAAAGGCACGAAGAGTCAGTAGTCATAAGCCAGGGGTAGGCATTTAGGGTGGGAGGAAGGCCAAGGACAAGAGAATTTCCCGCTCTGAGAATTTCGGTGCATATCATTGGGTTAACCTCGGACTTCTGACGGTAGTTTTCATTTGGATAAAATTTTACAGAAGCGAAGCTTTCTAAAAATTCTCTATGAAATTAGCTCACCACGTATCCTGGAAAACTTTGACTAAAATGCTCCTTTGAGGAGTTTTAAGGTACCTTGTAGAATTGAGTCTGACATAAGTTTCTTCTTTTCTGAGTAGCATTTTGCTTATTCTAAGTGCCCCCACAACTTCTAAAATAGGGATTAAAACCAGCCACAGCCAGGGACATGGGCTCATTTGTACAGCAGACTATACAAACACAATGAAAGTGGTAAAGAAAATGACTGACACACAGCGGGAGGAGGAACAGCATCAGAATAAAGCAGGGGCCCTTCTGAGAAGGGGAAACATCGCTATGTCCCCTGATGGATAGGCTTAAGGACTTCGGAAAGAAAAGGCTAAAGGGATAGATTACCATCCCTCCCAGATGCTTCTGAGCCATTTTTGAAGCTTGCCATGTTTTTGTAGAGACAGAGCTTAACACCATGAGAAAACCTTTGTATATTATGTATCTAGTATAATAAAATTTCAATTTTGTGAGACAGAAAAATGCATAAAGTTCTTGGACTATAGAGTGGAAAATGAGAGATACCCATTGCTAACATTAGAGTCTTAATGCATAAGAGAATTTGGGGTTTTAATTTCCTTTCTGCCCATGCCTTAGCTCTCCAAACTACTATAATGGAAATACGTTGTGGTTATATCTCGGAAAAGTCTTATTTTTCCTAATAGTGTTGTATTGGTATGGATCCCAAGGAAGGCCTAACTCACAGTGGCTTGTACAGAAAAAGTGTCAACAGGGCCAGGAAGAGGGTGACCTGGAGACTATGAAACAGAGAAGAGACAGAATCCTGCAGAGTCAGAGCTAGCCAGGGCTGAGAGAGGGGCCTTCCAGATAAGGCCAGAAGACAGCCTCCAGCCCCAAGTGAGTACTCAAAATGTCATCTTTAAAACTTCAATACTTGAAGAAACTGTCTCATAAGAAGGTCAGACCACAAGCTTCAGTCGGATCTCCTGCTGTCTTTTCCTTGCTGCTTGTGTGTTTCCTGGGAGAGCACTGCAGGCTCCCTACAAGAGGAAGGAACCGAACCCTTCTCTACCCTTAGCAGAGCAGGCCACGGCAAGGACTCTCTGGCCCCCTGTCCTGATGCCAGTTCTGTGTCGTGGGTTGGGGGAAGGGGAAGTGTGGACCCACCCCCTCCCCCTTGCTCTTAGGTTGCATCAAGTGATTGCTTCTTACTGGAGAAACAGGGTTCTCGGCTTTCAGCAGTTGGCACAGAGGAGCTGAACTCGGTGGTGGAAACATGGGGGACAAGAGGAATGGACTCCTCTGCAGGGGAGGGCTCTCTGGGAAGCGGGGTTCTAGACCGTGAGACTGGTCACGGTGAAGGGCGAATACAGGCTTTTCTGATAACGCCTTGACGAGTAGTTGAGATGAGATGATCATGAGTTGATATGGTTGAAAGGATGATTTCTCTGAATGCTGTTGCTAAAATGCAGTGGTCAAATAGATGGAAGTATTCAGAGTGCAGAGGCACTTTGAACGTGTTATTTTACTGTTGTGGCTAGCACAGCCTCCTTGTGAGGCATTTATAGTCAAAGGCAAGCATTTTGATCAGCATTGTGCTATTGGAAAATGCTAGATCAGAGTTTGCTTGCAAATCAAAAGGTTTGCGTTCAACTGGACTCTTGTTTGGAAAACTAACCGAACTTATATAGTCTCCCCACAGTGGCCTGAGCCCTTCCACATCAACTGTTAACCAAGAAAATGTCCCATAGTTGGAACTACCACAATTCGATGGAGGTAGTTTTTCAGTTGAGGGCTCCCTCTTTCTAGGGAACCCTAGTTTGTAACAAACTGACAAAAACCTCTAACCGGTACAACCTTGACTATGAGTGAAGATTCATTTTCTATTGACTACATCTATCTGTTTCCCAAAGTGAGTGTTTCTTGTTAAATAAATGAGGGCCAATCTAAAGCGCAGGCTCTGGGGCCCTGTGTCCTTGAGTACCTGGCCTGTTGACAAGAGGTCTCTGAACATGCTCCTCTTCCGGCATGCCACCCGTGAGAGGAAGCCTGAGTCTACTTTCCACCATGTCTCTCATAGAAACATGCCGGGGGAGACCCTTGGTCACAAGTGATGGCTCCAGGGACCACTTCCTGCTCTGTGTCAGTGTTTGTGTGACTAAGTAGGAAGGGTTTGGAGGGTTTCCATGAGTTCCTTTTGCTAGGGCTATCCTATTTGGAAGGTGAGCAAGGAACTCTGTTAAAGGGGGTAGCCATGCCCACCTGGTAGCTTCTTAAGAACAGATTGTGGGGGATGAAGAGATGGTTCAGCAATTAAGAGCTCTTGTTGCTCTAGCAGAGGACCTGGGTTTGGCTCTAAATATTTACATGGTACCTTACCTCTATCCATACTACAGTTTCAGGGCATCTGACACTCTCTTCAGAACTTCAAGGGCACCAGGCATGTATATGGCGTACATACCTGTATGCAAATACTCAAGCACATAAGCTAAAATAAAGAAGTACAACAATGAGAAGAAGAAGAAGAAGAAGAAGAAGAAGAAGAAGAAGAAGAAGAAGAAGAAGAAGA
>NW_004949109.1:7542911-7560729 GCF_000317375.1 Microtus ochrogaster
AGGAGGAGGAGGAAGATCTAGCTTTTCCACGAACTTTGTCCCTCTGTTTTTAAGGTGAATATGACAGGGATATTCCCCCTATCCTACTGGCTGTTAGGCTGGGAACCGAATCAAGGACTTTACACATGTTATCTCGAACTCTTAGGACAGTTCCATAAGATAGCTGTCATCAACATGCTAATTTCACAGTTGAGGAAGGGGCTCAGAGGTGGTTAGTAGCTCCCCACAGTCATACACTAAGTGGTAGAGATAAGGATAAGAACTGGGTCCCTGAGAACTGAGCCAGCACTCGACTCCATACACATACTCCCTTCTCGCATGCCAAGGACAATATAACTCTCCTATCACATGGAGAAGGCCAGAGGCAGGAGCAAGGGAGCTTCACGCTGCCGAGGACATGTGACTCCCCCAGTTCGGCTGCTGTCGCTCATGCAGCACAGTCATGGGCCATCACACTGGCTCCTAGGGAGCCAGGCAGATCCTGGTTGAGCATGTTATTTCCCAGAGAGGATGGTGTTCCAGTTTGCCCAGCGAACCACAGCTTATATTTATGGCCCTTCTCTCCGGGGTGTATCACTGAAGAACAGAAAAGCCAAGTCCCATTCTCCCAGGAGTCTCTCAAGACTGCACAGCATCTCTCTCACTGAATAGACTCGCACAGCAGAGGCGCCCAATACAATCAGACACCCGAGGCCAGGCCAATGCCCACGCTAACCACTAATCACCCTTCACAGCGAGGTCCCTAGTGAATTCAGTCCTTCCAGACCAGAGGAGAGTCACTAAAATCTATGGGTGCTGAGGTAAAGGGACAAAGCACCTGGAGCTACCACCCTTCACTTGTTAGCCCTGCCTCTCCTCCAAAGACCGCCTTCTCTGGCTCCAAGCCCACGCCCTTGTGACTGATTCTTTCCCATGTCAGATATCCGTTGATTGTACCGTTTCCAGGTTATCTGACAAAGGAAGGCATTGTGCTGTGACCGTGATGGGACAAACCTAGTGAAGCCTTGTGTGTTTAACAAAACCGTTTCCATCTCTAGCTCCCGAGCAGAGAGCAATATTCGCATGCAGAAGTGACGCCTTCAGCTGTTGTCATACCCCAGGAGAGACATGCCTGGGGCTCCAAGGGAATGCCCTCAGCTCTGTGGGCATGTAGAAGCAGAAACCTAGCCCCCGCCTGTAGTCAGCACGTACTTGGGGACACACACCCATGGAACTGTACCCACAAATTGTCTACCACATGTTTAAATGGAACCGACAAACTAACTCTTTTTTGATTCTCCCTAGGCCGGATATTTATATCTGTATATGTTTTTCTTTTCTCTCCATGTAAACTCTGCACATTTGTTTTTAAAAAACTTTAAATTTATCACAAACAAAATTTTCCAGAAAGACATGACTGAAACCAAAGGCATGCTTTAACTTCTGGTTAGATCCATGTGTGCCTGAAGACAAAGAGATATGGTGCATTGGCAGAATTGTCGTGGTAACTCAGATAAAACAGACCTGATTCTCTTCTGAAAAGGACTAGAATTTTTCTTAGGGTAAGAATTTCCCAGATTGGCATAACGCTTCTTTCTCACTCTCTACTGTGTCTGCACGAGTGATTTTCAAAGGGGATTGGTTGCTTTCTTCTCTGGGAGGTGGATGCCATGGAGGGTGCAGAGGAGGAGAAAGAGAAAAACAACTGATTTCATCCCCACAGCTGGGAGCGCATCCAGCTGCAGTCCCCACGCAGGCTTTGTTTCTATCTCTTAAGCCATTCCAGATCGTCACCTTGGCTTGGCAATTCGATAAACTGAGACAAATGAGCCGCCTGGCCCCATGGTGCTTTCATCGCACAGGCCGCGGAACAAACTGCAAACGCCTTCTCGCCCAACAATAACCACATGGCAGATGGAAAGGCCATCCATTCCCCCGCATTGGCTGGCCCAGTGATTGAACTGTCTTCCCTTGGAAGCACACAGATCCTCTCGATCACTGGCCATTCAGTGCAGAAATAGGGTTTTAAGCTTGGCACAGCCTCTCCAGAGCCTGCCTCGTTCAGGGACCACGGTTCCTTCCATGAGCACCATTATTGGCGTAATCATTCTTTCAAATGGATCCCTGGAGGTTTGTGCCTTCCCTGGATGCTGTGCGTTTTCTCTGATGGGCTTTAAAAATAAACAACAGAAAGTTCCCAAGGTTAAGCAATACTCGGAGTTAGCAGTATTGTCAAGAAGAGCCAAACGTCATAGACAGAAAGCAGAATGGGGCAGCCAAGGGGGACGTGGGGACCAGAAGGCATTATTAATGGGTACAATTCAATTTCAGATGACAGAATATTCTGGAGCTACCCAGTCGTGGATGTGCTGGGTGGCACCGAGCATCATACTTAAAAATGATTAAAACAATAAATTTATATGATACATATTTTATCACAACAACAAAAATAAGTAGATAAAGGGAAAAGAAAGAATGCCAAATCCCCCAAGCACGGGTGACCACTATGTGACACTTTATAACGGTTTCTACTGTCAGGGCATGTGTCATCAGACTGTCCCTGCTCAGTGGCTGCTGGGACCACTTTTTAAAAGTCAAGTCAGGAACACAGAGTTGGGAGACTGAAGCCGTGTAGAGTCTAACTGAAGACGAGAGGCGCTCTGTTTAGTGGTCAGCTGCTTCAGCAGGAAGTGAGATCTTTCCAAGAATCCAGCCCTGGGACCCCAGCCTTGGGGCTGTCTTGAAATATACTTAGAGAGCTGGGAGTTTCCCTAGATCTTCAGGTCTTCCCCCATGACCCAGGGATACCTTGTGTCCAGTGCTTTCTCAGGCTGTCTTCCTATTGGATGTATCCATATGCAATGGCCCTATGGTTAGTAGACCCTGAACCATATAGTCAAACAATCAAATAGAAACATCCTCAAGTGAGAAGTGATATGTAGGATTTTATTTATTTCATAAACATGTGCTTGCTTTACTGGTTTGTTTCTTTTTAGAAAACCACTTATCAGCATATTCTAGCAAAGAGATGGAGCTGACAAGGAGGGAAATAGAGGTCTTTACAATGATACCCCAAAATACCTCAGAACAAATGTTCTTTAGAACAAATCCCCCTTTTAAAAAGTGCTATTATATTTCACGCAAGCCCTGAGGATCTGGGCTCAGCACAGTGCGTGCTCCAAATGGAAGACAAAGGAAGATGGAGCTGTGGATACAGAGAGGAGATTGCTGCTAACGCTGCTCCTGCCTTCTGCTAGTGCATTAGCCCCACAGTTAACGGATGCTGGCACCTGCACCTGCTCATTGCAATCTCACTTAAAGAGTGTGGCCTGTAGGGGGATCTGGGGGGGGGTGGCTGCTGCTCAGAACCATTTCTTCATTGCTTGTCAGGAGAACACCGCTTTCAAATTATTAATTTTAAAAGCTAAAAATCTCCACAAGCGGATTTGGAGCAGGAACATCCTAAGAGACACAATAGCTGAGGGGAGGTTTTGCTAAAGAGTATGACAATCTCAGAAAGATCGGGATCCACGGGTCAAACGAGACTTTACAGAATTGACAGTGCTCTCAGCCATCAGACTGTATACATGAAAGACACCTGAATGTGAGTATGCACCAAAAAATAAGTATTTAGGGTTTGTACTTGTCAATATTCAAGCCTCTAGCCTTTAATTTTCTGATCCCTGAGCCACGGTTCCAAAGGTTTTCTCCTTCTGCCCTTCCATGCAGAGGACATTCTCATGCTAACCCACCTGAGCCGCTGCAAGTTTGTGCACCTGCCATCCTGTGTGTCAGCAAACAATTCTTGGCCTTCAGTTTATAGCACCCTTCTTCTCATTACACCCAAAATAAAAGTAGCTAAGGGAAAAGAAGCCCTCACAGTGAACACTTGGGAAGAATTAAGTGAGATCCTAACTGGAACTTACTTTGTTCTTTGGTCTTTTATCCCAGGCTGGCCTTGAACTCACCATGTCACTGACAGTGACTTTAAACCCATAATCATCCTACCTTCATCTTCCAGGTGGGGATTACAGGCCTCTGTCGCTACACCTAGCTTTAACAGAAACTTTAAATAAAAGAGATCCTTTTAAGTAACTAAGTCTGTCTTCCCAAGGAAGCCACATCTGCCAGCCTTGGTAAGAAAAGAAAAGAAAAAAAAGTCATTTATTTCATGAATGGTTTAGGACCTCACTTGCCTCTGAAGTCCTCTTGTGCTCTAAGAAAATAGATGGACTTTCTATTTAAAGAAAGAAATGAGATGACAATTTAGAGGGTGTCATTGGCTGACCTCCAGGTGAGATCAAGAATTGATTACCAAACATTATTTGATAGGTGCATGACGAGTGGCCGGGAAAGAAAGAAAATCAAATGAGAAGCCCTAATTGTGTCTCGCCCTGGCCAAGATGGAGTGGAGAAGAGAGGAGAGTGCGCAGCTGGCCTCACCCAGGGCCTGGGCCGTCTTTCAGTTTCCATTAAGCCGCTGAGCGAGATAAGGAACACCCAGAGATCTTTAAAAATATGTATTCTGCAGCGTGTCTATCGTGGCAGCTGCGCCCTGCAGGAAGCCAGTGAGCAGTGAGCAGACGCTTCACTTGCACGCAGTTTTTTCAAATCCCTGTCTTCCAGTCTCCGTCTTTAGTCTTGTTAATGCTTTCTGATCGTTTGCGGATTAGACTATTTTAACTTCCCATTCTCAGTTCTGTCTTTAGGGTCTTAAGGTCCACTTAGACCAGAGCCTCTTTTTAGAATAAGCCCCGAACCCCTTAAGGTGGAAAAATGACCCCAAAGCACCAGGGCATTTTGTTACCTTAAAAAGTTTTCTAGGCTAAAGAGAGCAAAAAGAAGAGCTAAAGCAGAAGTGGTGGTAGCTGTGTGCATGTGCGCATGTGCATGCATATGTGTGTGTGCACGCGTTCACGTGTGCATGCGTTTGTGTGTGCATGCATGTGTGTGTGCATGCATGTGTGTGTGTGTCTTGGGTTTGTGTTTATGGGTATGAGCAAGAACAAGTGTATAAAAGACCATTCCAAATATTTATCATCTAGCGATACCTGGCTCTAGGAGCTTCCAATTACTTCTCAAACTATACACAGGAAGGGTGATGATTCAGGCTAAGATGACAAGGACAAAGCTGGCTATCCGTCACAGGAGCCTTAAACACAGGTCATCTTGTGATGTGTTCATAGCTGACTTGTGACCTTGAGCCAGAGTGTTTGCCTCAGGTTCAGCCTGAGTTTCCTGAGCTGTCAGTTGCCATTTTTAAATGTCTGGTCTTTATCATCTCCGTCCTGAAGATTTGTTTTTGTTGTTGCTACTTATGCTGTTTCTTTTAATTTTTTTTTTTTTGGTTTTTCGAGACAGGGTTTCTCCGTGGCTTTGGAGCCTGTCCTGGAACTAGCTCTGTAGACCAGGCTGGTCTCGAACTCACAGAGATCTGCCTGCCTCTGCCTCCAGAGTGCTGGGATTAAAGGTGTGCGCCACCACCGCCCGGCTTTTTTTTTTTTTACTTTTTGAGATCATAATTATAGCACTTCCCCCTTCCCTTTCCTCCCTCAAAACCCTCCTATACATCCCCCTTTGCTTTCTTTCAAACCTATGGCCAATCCCCCCATTAATTATTGTTACATACATATATGTATATACAGATATACTTCTAAATTCATAAATACAACCTGCTCAGTCTGTATAATGTTACCTGTCTGCTTTTGTTTTCAGAGCTTGGTATTGGATAAGCAGTTAGTGTGCTCTTCCCTGGGGAAGACCATCTCTCCCCCTTTCAGCACTCCTTAGTCGGCTGCAGTTCTTAGTAGGGTTAAGGCCTCGGGAGCTTCCTTCCTTGTTGCTTTTGTCCTTGTTCAGCTCGTGTTTAGGCAGTCCTGTTGGTGAAACTCTGTGTATAGCTTCTGCCATTCCTAGGAGACACAATTTCAAGGCAAACTCCCTGATGTTCTGGCTCTCACAATCTTCGCACATACTCTTCTTCCTCAGTGATCGATCCCTGAGCCTTAGGTTCAAAAACTGAGGTACTAGATTGATGTGGCATTCCCCTCTGTATGCTGTGAATACCACTGGTGAATAAAGAAACTGCTTTGAGCCTATAGCAGAGCAGGGCAGAACAGAAGTAGGTGGGGAAAACCTAAACTGAATGCTGGGAGAAGAAAGGCAGAGTTTAGAGAAGCCATGGAGTTGCCGTCGGAACCTTGCTGGTAGGCCACGAGCCTCATAGTAAAATATAAAATAATGGAAATGGGTTAAATTAAGATGTGAAAGCTAGCCAATAAGAAGTTAGAGCTAATAGGCTGAGCAGAGATTTATTTAATACAGTTTCTGTGTGGTTATTTCGGGAGTCTGGGCAGCTGGGAAACGAACAAGTGGCCTCCTACTACATTGGACTCCACAACTCTGTGTTCTGATTGGTTACTGATGTTTCCTAATAACTCTTTTCTTTCTTCTCCTTTCTTTCTTTCTTTCTTTCTTTCTTTCTTTCTTTCTTTCTTTCTTTCTTTCTTTCTTTCTTTGGTTTTTCGAGACAACATTTCTCTGTGTGGCTTTGGAGCCTATCCTGGCACTTGCGTTGTAGAACAGGCTGCTCTCAAACTTACAGAGATCCACCTACTCTGCCTCCCAAGTGCTGGAATTAAAGGTGTGTGTTATCACTGTCTGGCCTTCCCTGGTGTTTCTTAATAATTTAAAACTGTTGTTAAAATATACTCATATCATTTTCCCTTCCCTATCCAATCCCTCCCATGACCTATCTCTTAAGCTAGTCATTCCTAGGCCCCCTTACTCCTTCCCAAATTCACGGCCTCTTTTTCTTTTATATATATATGGCTTCTTTCTATCTGGCTATTTGGGTTCGGGGGGTCTACACCAAACCATGTTGGTGGTGGAAACAGGTGTAACAGTCCCCTCTGAATATGGCTCCCAGGACTAGACACTCTGGGCTCAGAGAACATGGGCCAACAATCTACTCCTAAATAGTGCCAAATCTGGGTTTTCTGTTCCTCAGAGGATTCTGGGCACTCCCAGCCTGCAGATGGCTTCCTTATAGGAATATATTCTTGGCCATTGAAATTCAGTTGTTCACAGTCAACTTCTCTCTAGGTCTCCAGGAAAACCCTTTGCTACTTGAATTTGGAATGTATTTGATTTAATGTATTTATGTTGATAGAACTATTAAAATTAATTTCTGGAAAAGCATGTATTATTTCTTACATTCATTAAGATTAAAAGGTTCCACTAAGATTCAGTTCCTTAAAACTATAGCTTGTAGCTTCATATATATGAAAGATTTAATTCTCTTAAGAATAAATGACATTAGCTGGGTAGTGGTGGCACAGGCCTTTAATTCCAGCACTTGAGAAGCCGAGACAAGTGGATCTCTGTGAGTTCAAAGCCAGCCTGGTCTACAAAGAGAGTTCCAGAACAACTAGGGTTACACAGGGGAAAAAATTATATTAGTGAATCTGTTATTCTTATTAGAATAAATTAATCACTGAATTTTATAAATGTCGCCTTATAAACAAACCAAAGTACTTCAGTACCCTGTTAGCCCAGAGTGGCAATTTTCTGGTATTCCAGCAAATCTGGTCAGGGCAGTGTGCCTCTGGTTCGCACACCATTCCCCAATTAGAAGACCACATAACTTACCTGGGTACCTATTAGAAATTCAGATCCCCCAGACCTTCAGGTCTGGAGCTGCAGGATCTCCACACACAGGACAACACCATACTCAAGAGGAGCCCCAGGGTGGGCCCCTTATCAATGGTGTAGCAGATGCCAGAGGCCTCCAACCAGACCAGGGACTCCAGTGACCCTTGGCCGTAAATGTTTACAGGTGGGATGAAAGGGCTAAGGGCAAACTGACTCTTCCTGTCACAGAACCGCTTCCAGGATGAGATTCTTCTCCTTTTTTTCCTTTTCTTTTGTTGTTGTTGTTTTGTTTTTTTGTTTTCTTGCTTGCTTTTTTGTTTGGTTTAGTTTTTGGCCTTTCTTTTAAAACTCTTTTGTTTTGGGGGAAGTTGCAAGGGCAGAGGGTAGATGCAGGAGGTGGGGAAGAAAAAAAAAAAAAAAAAAAAGTCATTTGGAACACTGTAGAGGCCTCTGCTGTCAGTGACGTTTCTTCCATATTTATGTGCTTTTCAGACTCTATGTCAGGCTGCACTACTACTGTGTGAGCTGTGCTGTTCTCAGCAAGGGAGTTAGGAATCGCCACTGCTGCACCATGACCTCCACCAAAGCCCACATAAAGACGCAGATTCATGAGGACAGAAGAAAAAAAACCTTGGAAAAATAAAATGTAAGTTATACTTTTTTTAAAAAAAAAATCAGATTCTCAAGCCTGGTCTATTGAATGAGAATACCCTGAGAACCTGCATTAGTGACATGTTCCCTAGAGACTTCTTACATGTGGGACAGCTTAAGCATTATTCAGACACAATGCAATCCCCTGACACCAAACACCGTGTGAGTCTATGCCTTTAAATTAATAGACTTTATTTGAAAAGAACTGTGTATGTTTCTACTGGCCCTCAGCACCACTACATAATTTCCTTCCCAATGGAAAACAGGGTTCTTTTTTCTCTCCGTGTTTCAACATTCTAGAAATATTATATACCAACTTGGATAATATAATTTGTTACCTCATAAAGGCATAATAGAAAAGCCCCGAGTTGAGGACAGAAGAGAGGGGATTGCATCCCAGCCCTGGGCTGACTTACTAGCTCTACAGTTGTTGCAAATATCTTTTTAATATCGGTTTCAGAAAATGTCTTATTCCTTAGGAAAATGGAACAGGAAGTGAGCGCTCCCAGTTTGCAGAGACTTACCGAGTCAGGGCTTAGAGTAGTGACCCAGAAGCAGATTGGATCCACGTTCTGGATCAACTGTGGCCCAGCAGGAGTAAACTAAACCCATATCCCAACTCCTTCTACGTCAGCCTCCTTGTTGGTAACTGAGCCACCCCCACCACAGAGAGACTTGGAGTATGGGGACTGAGTTCACATGTCTGAAGTGCACAGAACAAGGCCTGGGACCTCATGCTGGGGAAATTAAAGCAAGACTCCAAGCATGACAAGTGTCCTATAAAAGTCTAACCAAATATAAAGAATCAAGAAAAACTGTTATTAATAACCCCACTAGAAAGCCTCCCAAAGGCACAGAGCTGTTGGAAAGTCTCTGAAGTCACAACAGAGCACTTTGGAGTCCATTCTCCGAGTCATCAATTATCCTTTCTGCTGTCATAATTAATTCCTATTGTTACACTTAATAATGGCCAGCATCATCATCTTGGGGATTGTTGTTTTATTCTATTAAGCCATTTCATTACTCTCAAACAGGCTATGGGAGTGTACGTAATTGACTTGTGAAAATTATTCAATTTTCCAAAGAAAATCGTCCAACCTGTAAGAGAACTGGGTCACAGAAAAGCCACACTAACTGAATCATGAGGCTTCACACTTCCTTTCCTCTCTTCCCGAGCTCTTTATATATAAATCAGCTGAATAGACAAGAAAGATGTAATTCAATTTCCTCTGGAATTTGGAGGCTGCCTCATTTATAAAGATGCCCTCACAATTTCTAAAGCAGAATCACGACACCTGGACCCTAGTGTCACTGAAGACTCTGAGAGGCTGGAGACAGAGGGCCCCAGAGGTGGGCAAACAGTCGAGGTGCAGTGTCTGCTCATCTGGGCAACCCTGGGCTGGAGATGGTCTTATACCAGCAGGGACCATGATGGTCTGGTTCTGTACCTTTATCCCATCTCTTCCTCCATCAATAGAAGAAATGGAGGCTCGGGAGAAAGTTTGAGAGAGAGAGAGAGAGAGAGAGAGAGAGAGAGAGAGAGAGAGAGAGAGAGAGAAAGCAAACTCTATTTCTGGTCTATGCAACTTAGAAAATGTTAACATAGTCAAAAGTGCATGAAATTATGAGCATTATAGTACTCAGGACAAGCCTGTGGGGTAGATGCAATTTTCTACACTCTATATAACATACACAACACAAAATATATGCAGAATAGGAAACAAACCAGTATGTGTCCAAAAAAATAGAAAGGAAGGAAGAAGGAAAGGAAGGGGGAAAAGAACACTATAAAATTGTCCCTTAATATGTATCTGATTTGTATTGATGTTGTTTGGACCAACTGCCTTAAATAAATAGCTGCTATACATAAGTTTAATCCTTAAATACATATTCAAATATCTAATGAGTCCATAAAGAAGATGACCGCTCGGTTCTTTTCTCATGAATATGTGTGTATGGTGGGCATGTGTGTTGGGGTGTGCACATGTATGGAACACATATCTGTGGTGTGTGTGTGTGTGTGTGTGTGTGTGTGTGTGTGTGTGTGCACGCGCGCGCGCAGAGCCTGAGGCTGACACTGCATGTATTCCTCGGTCACTCTCCACCTTATCCGGTGAAGGCATGTTCTCTCAGTTGTACCCAGAGATGGCCAGCTGTATAGCCAGCTTGCTCCAGAGAGCCTCTGTATCCACTTCTGAGAACTAGAACCACAGGGACCTGCCATACCACTGATGTGGATTCTGGAGATCTAGACCATGGCCTCCACATTTGCATATCAAGCACATCAAACACTAACACCCCCCCTCTACACACACACACACACGCACACATGCCCAACAGTTCAATTTTTGATGTCTGTTTGTTCAGCTTCATGAGACAGTGGCAGAAGCTTGTCTTTTCAGCCCTTCTCTTGGCAAGAAGCCATAGCTACTTTGGCATAGGATTACTTTTTTTAGGCAAGATGCTTTTGGAAGGTCCCCAAATTATCCAATGGCTCAAAAATAACACTTCTTTTTGCAGACCCTGAGTCCTCGATTGCCTTCCCATGAGCCCTCAGCTCTACACAAGAACTCTAGAAAGAAAGCTAAGAGTAGAAGAGGAGGTCTTCCTCGGGGCAAAACACACCAGTCGGTGTCCAGTGCCAAACGGTAAGCCCTGAAAGGATACTTATGAGTAATGTTATGCAGGATGAATAGTTTACATTTCGAAACATGCAAATATATGTGCATATACTTATGTGTGTGTAACAATAGCTAGTGAAAAAACGTGGCCTTGAATTTGAAGGAGGGCAAGCTATATGGGAGGGGAGTTAGAAAGAGGAAAAGGAAAGGAAAAATGTTGCAATTAAACTATACTCTCATAAAGAAATTTTGGTCTATTAAAAAAAAATCACCCATAGCCCATTGATTCATTAATCCATTAACCCGTGGGTGTGTTTTCATCCATTTAGGAGGACAGAGCCATCATGACCAATCCTCTCCAGAAGTCCCTACACTTGAATACTATTAGCATATGTCTTTGGGGACTAAGTTTCCCACAAAACAATTCCCGAAGAGACACAACCAACCCATAGAAGGTACCTGAGCTTCTGTCTAAGAAGAGGCTGGGCAGCAAAATGGGAGATGGGGTTCACTGTCATTGCACAGGTGGATTGAGGGCCACACACCCACTTGTACACATTAGACTTTGAGACAAGGTTCAGGTTTTAAAAGAGGATTTTACTTTTCGAATGGTTCATTGGAAGTGCCCTGCTCTTTTTTCCTGTGGTACACAGCTCTCCTTGGAGTACCAGATGTAAAACGCCACCATCAGTCACTCTTCAGAGTCCCTTGGGTTCCTGCTCCTGCTGTGTGAATGGCTATAACTCAAAATGGGTAGTATGTGTGGATGACATGAAGGTGAGGCAGCGTTTAGATTTCTTTTGCTAAAGCAAGAAGAACTTCCAGTCTACATAGCACAGAGATGTTTACACATCGATGCTTATTGCAGACCTTTTCACAATAGTTAACACTATAGGCAACCTCAGTGCTTAATGAGAGGAGTTGATGAAGAAACTGAGTTATATACATGATGCATGATTGTTCCAGCTATGAAGAAGAATGGAGTTCAGTCATTTGCAGGAAAACGGGTGCAGCTGGAGACAGTCACGCTAGGCAAAATAAATAAGAAAGATGAATGTCACGTGTTCTCTCACCTGGGTATACATATATATGTGTGTATATATATATACACACATGTGTGTGTGTATGCCATGAAAGTAGATGTGAAACTGTCTAGGGAACAATAGGAACTAATGGGAAGGAGGATCAGGGAAAGGCAGAAGGATATGAAGAGTGTGTTTAAAAGCTACTATATAGTCGCATCAAAATGGTCTGACGTAACCCAGAATAAAAATTTATTTTTTATAAAAGAATTAGATATCACCCACATTTCCCAGAGAAATCTGAGTACCCAAACAGATCTAATTTTGGTCCTTGCTCTGCACTGGATTATTTGTATGGCCTTCAACAAGCCGTTGGCCAAACCATTGGGAGTCTCAGATCCCTCGTCTGGAAAACGGGTGAGTGGGGGAGACTGACGGGATGTAAACACGGCACGGAGGGTGATGGGAGAACAAACCGCACCCTGTCGCATGAATCACAGACAGCAGGGAACTTATATCTGCAGTGAGAACCACCCGTGCGATGATGTGGACTCACCGAGCGCATTGTGACCCAGGTCACCTTTTTACTAGTGCAGGATTACAAAAATCACAGACTTACCAAGTTCTAGAAAAAAACCAGTGCTAATGTGTACGGGTAATTTGAGCCTTGCAACCACACCACCCAGGGCATCACGCTGCCTCTACGACTAAGGCGTCCACTTTGGAGCCTTAGTGAGTTATGGCTGTCTTCTCATTGTGAGAATCCAGCCCCCTTCGGGGAATAGAATCCAACTTGGCTCCCTTAGTTGGGTCTACTCTTTTGCTAGGCAAAGTAGTTTTCCTCCTGGGAGGAAGAGAGAGGTGTGAAGACAGATTAATGGCTCCAGTGTCAAACCAAGAGAGAGAGAGAGAGAGAGTAGTTTTCCTCCTGGGAGGAAGAGAGAGGTGTGAAGACAGATTAATGGCTCCAGTGTCAAACCACATGTGTGTGTGACAGAGGAAAAGCTCTCCAGTGGCCTTTCTAAGGTCGTACGTGAATCATCTCTCCATCACCTGAAGATATCTGATTCCTCCATGCGCAGCAGGCTGGCCAGCAATTCATGTTTTAGAACCTTTCCCAGGAGGTCTCTTTTTTTTGTACCAGAAGTTGTTTTTTAATTTACTTCCCTTTTCTCCATGTGAGCCCTGTAGAATGGTTTGTACTACTCGGTAAGGATCCTTGAGGCTCGGGAAGACATTAACATCTGTGTAATACTAGTAAAACATTCTAACACAAGCAAGAGCAAGACACCGAATCTGAGAGGCAAACAAGCCTTTAGACCACATTCCAATCAGGGCTCTCTTCTACTCAAACTTGCCCGATGACATTGTATCAGGGTGGCCACAACATGTGAATGGTGAGCTTTTTTGACGTGAAAACCCAGTCTCCAGGCCTCGGGGAGCCAATTTCATGGATTCCCTCAGCACTAATTAGTCATTGTTTGCTCATCGAATCAGCAAGCACTACCCATGTCTCTACAGGATACTGTGCTGGGAACAGGGGGCTTAGAGTTAAGGGAGACAATCTCTCCTTTCTCTGGATGGATGTTCAAAGTCTCCTGAAGGAAACGTATAGAAACAAAAGAGCAGAACTGCAACAGGATATGCATTTAAGAGCAGCAATTCTCCTGGGTAAAATCAGAGAAGGCGTCACACCGGAAGTGACATTTGAGGAGGCCTTAAAGGGTACACTGGAGTCATCAAGATAAAGCAAAAGCTGATGGCATTCTGGAAAAGAGAAGCAATAAGAACCTCTACAGATGACCTGGAAGTTCATAGACACTGACTGGGGAGGCAAGGTGGCAGATTGTGGAAGGAAAGAGCTTAAGGAATGGCCCTATATGCCAAGATGAGGACTCTGAGCTTGGCTGTAAGTCAGAAACAGTCACATACATTTGGGTATAGTCTTTTTTTTTTTCTTTTGAACTTTGTGAGAAAAAAAAAGAGCTAAGACCAAATCTAGGTTTCAACAAGAACATTTTGAGAGCAGCTCAGAAACAAGCTGTATTAGGCAAAGTCTGAAAATAAGAAGGGGGTAAGAGATTATCTCAGTATCTTGAGGTGAGAGCAGATGAGCCTCGAGACTGGGACAGGATTTCAGAAGGAGCCACTTGCATGATGCTAAATATGTCCTTAGCCCTGCTTCCGAAGCTCCTCGCTTACTTCAACATAGTCCTCACGCTGCCGAGGAAGCTTGGTCTTTGAGAGGAACTGAGTAAGACATCAGGGTCAAATGTGAGCCACAAGTTTACAGAGGGAAAGAAAAACCGTAAAGGTAGATGAGCCCTGGGGGAATCTGTAAGAAGAGATGGTGAATTGAAGGTTCTGAGGAAACCAGCACTAGAACACAGGCAAGACACAGGGCCAGAGAAATGTCTCCTGAGTACCCATGGATTGTGAGCATCAGTGCTGCGTTGGTTCTGGAAGGAGAAGGGGATCATCTATATGGGGAAGACGGTCGAAGTTTGATCCACAGTGTTCAAGACAAGGATGCTGTCACAGACAGCCACACTCATCTCAACGCCTATTCTACTTCTTCCAGAGTGGTTGAGTTTTATCCTGGGTAGACAATATCCCAGAATAAATGCTACATTTCAAGCCTCCCTTGGGGCTGAACTGGCTGTAGATATCTATGTATAATTTTGTTTGACAGGATGCGAGTAGAGGCGAAGAACATCACATGCTTTTCACCTAAAGAAAAAGGACAAACTCAAGAGGCTGTCTTTCTTTTCTCCTCCATGTCTGCTAAAGCAGTGAGCTTGTCATCAAGCCATTGGTACTATGGATTTGAAGGTCATCCCAAGAAGGTGGAGAGGAACGATGGATGTGAAAAGGCTTTGTACAACTCACCGACCATTGTCAGTTTGTCCTCTCAGTTGTTAAGCCTAGAACTGAGCCCCTCCCTTAGACCAAAAAAACGCCATTGTGGGAAGTCAGTACAGGAACTTGAGTACAGAACCTGGAGGTAGCAACCAAAGCAGAGGCAATGGAGGAGTGCCACTTATTGACTTGCTCCTCCTGGCTTGCTCAGCGTGCTTTTGTATACACCCAAGTACCACTGTCCAATCGTGACATCACCCAAATGGGCGGGCCCTTCCACATCAATCAGTCAAAAAAGCATCCCTTCAGGAGCTCGCCAACAGGCCTGTCATGGGACATTTTCCCAGGAGAGGCTTCCTTTCCTCAGATGACACTAGCCAATGTCAAGTTGACAAAATACGAATAAGCTCACAAGAATTCTTTAGCATCTGTTTCTCTAAAGCTTCATAGCTCTCAAATGCTAATGGTACCCTCTCCAAAGAACCAGGGTTCATACCTGCCAATGGGAGTTGAAGAATTTCCTTGTCTTCCCAGACTTGGAGCTCATGAAAAATAAAGATAAAAGACAGAAGTCAAAGTATAAAGTGGTATTACTGATAAAGCAGATGCCAGGGAACTTGTGTTCTGTGTCTATGGCAAGTGAGCTTTTAAATATCAAACTTTTAAATATAAGAATAATTTTCCAACCTTCATGGGCATCTGGTCCACTGCAGACTCCTCCACAGACCCCACTAAGACTGCTCCACCACCAAAGCTTCCTCCACAGTTAAGACACATTAGCACTGAGAAGGACCATTAACCCTAACATCTCAGGTCCAAGCTGACTGTAACTTGGGTCCATCAGAAAAAAAGTATTGGCTGGTAATACTGAGTCTAGCAAAGCCAGAGGCTGACCAGATTTTAAAGTCAGTACCAGCCAGTACTGATGGCAAGACTGTAAACACCCTGGCAGCTTCTCCATGAGCTTACCACTGGCTCTCTAGAATATGGGAGCGGGAGGACAAACTGAGTTTTCTGGGGTCTTTCCACTCTCATATTGAAGAAAAGATCAACCTCCCATAGGGCTGCAGTTCTCACATGCCTTGTTACTCCATAAGGAAGGACCAGAGTCTAAACTAAGACTGTTTCTCATGTAGCTCATGAGTCTATACAGAAGTGAGAACATGCTGAGCTCTCTGCCCACAGTGTAAGCCAGTCAATTCAGCAGATCAGTGATGCTCAACAAAGGGCTCCATGGATACCCAGAAATGACCATGAGTTATACCAGCATAGCCTGGGCAAGGATGATAGTTCCTTGTTAGGATGTCTTCTTCCACATAGGATACTTGTGTTCAGCAAATAGATATCTTACTGAAAATGTTAATTGCACAACTATGTGTAGATAGAACCTGGATGAAGCCCTGTATTTTATCCTTCATGCAACAAGACAGATAAAAACCAGTGTCCAGCTGCCATCTGCATAACTGTCTTCTTGGTGTGCATTGTGCTCTAGAGTGCCTCACAGTAACCAGAAAGTCTGGCAGCCAGGGCTGCACTCATTCTTCAGTACAGCAGTGCAGCATTACTGAACCATTTCCTCATGTACTCATTTGTTATCCATATAAATGAATAAGTATTTATTGAGCAACTACTGTGATCTAGACACTGTTCTCTGCCCTGGAAGAGTAGCAATTAAAAATACTAACCTACTCAACTTACTGTTTAATGGGTAAGGAAGTGAAGAACAGGAATAAAAATTCTCTGTATGTCTGAATGAAGAATCTAAGAATTCCAGGAAACTTGCAAGTAAAAACAATCTCTTCACCTTCTTTTTATGCATGGGGAAACTGAGGCTGCACAGTGGTGCAGTGGCCAAGGCCTAGAAAGTGTCCGTCAGCAGCATCAGTCCCAGTATTGTGCTGTTCTGGGTTCCCTGCACCCTCAAAGAAATAGCAGTGATGATACGGCAGGAAGTCACACCACCCTTGGTTCCTGAAACCTGGGTTTGCTTCCTAGTCGTCTCCAAACAGATCCTGAGCAGTGGGAAGATTAGTGGGAAAACAGGAATGTGGGGATTACAAACCAGGCTTTAAAAATATCTTATTCCATTACAACAAATATTTATTGACCGTCTACTGAGTGCCAGGTTGAGGCCATGAGCAGTTGGAGACTTCACGATGAATAGGCTAAACTTTCTCCCCTCAGGAAAGTTACTGTGTGCAGAAAGAGACAGATGGCTTACAACCACAGCACAGATAGAATATGATAAATGCCATAATACAATTACAAATGCCTGTGGGAGCAGAGAGAGATGAATGCCAGTTCCTCCGTAAAGCGGCTCCTAATTTCCCCAAATGGAGTCGCAATGAAACTTGAAAGATGGATGGAATGTTAGCGGAAGGAGAAAGAACAGCCTCTCCTCCAAGGTGATGGATTCCCTAAAGGTCAAAGGGGAAAATATCCAAGATCCAAAGAAAAAAAAGGGCAGGAAGATGAGTTTCCTGGCCTTTGGGCAGTCCTACTTGGTCCGAATACACCAGTAGGGGGCATCTCTGTAGCGGGATGGATCTGGGTCCTAGAAATAACACAAAGATACCACAGCAGCCTCGTTTGCTACTGTGAAATGATCCATCAGAAACGAGATCATTTCGCATGCATGCGTGCACTGTCTCACAACGGCCCTTTGCAAGATGTGCTGCTGGAGAAAGCTGAGGTCACCCTGTGAGTGAACACCAAGAACAGGATTTGCAGTCTACGGTAATGGAGATATGATTACTTCTTCTCCTTGGAGTTGCGGGATTCATTCAAGCCATGGTTTAAAGACTAAAGCAGTGTCTCATTTAAAAGTGTGTTCAGTTACTTGTTAGGGTCAGCACAACCAGGAACTTTCCGCAGAAACCTGGGCTTGCTTGTTCAGCCTTCTGTTAGCTGTATCAGATTGATTTAAGTAATCCCTAAGGTACCAAGAACTACCACCATCTCCAAAAATCAGGGAAGAGTCTAGCCAGCCTCCCCTGGAGTCTGCCCTATTCGCAGCTCTCTTCACACCTTGTG
>NW_004949109.1:7561300-7573607 GCF_000317375.1 Microtus ochrogaster
TTGTGGCATGTAAATGATGCAAGGTCAGACCCCAACAGGTCTGTTCTGTGTGCTGTGATGTTTTCAGCTGTTGGCAGAGGTTCCTGTCCCACAGCAGTTCAGTACCAAAGAAACACACAGAGGTCTACATTAATTATAAACTGGCTGGCCTATTAGCTCAGGCTTTTTATTAACTAGTTCTTACATCTTAAATTAGACCATTATTCTTGTCTGTGTTCAGCATGTGACTTGGTGCTTTTATCAGCAAGGCATTCTCATCTTGCTTCCTCTGTGCCTAGGTAATGACTGCAGACTGACTCTTTCCTCTTTCCAGAATGCTCCTGTTCTCATTGCTCTGCCTATACTTCCTGCCTGGTCACCCGGCTTATACTACCTGCCTGGTTACTGGCCAATCAGTGTTTTATTAAAATACAAGTGACAAATCTTTACAGCATAGAAAACCATTGTCCCAGCTTTGCTGAAATGCCATACAAGGGGGAGTCCAGAGCTGTCTGGTACCTGGCTAGGAAGAGAGAGAAGAGACCTTCCAGTTCTCATTCCAGCTGCATGAGTAAGTTGGTGACAATGAGGTGGACTTCTACATGACTTTCTGCATTTGCTCTCAACCGATTGGGTGTTTTTCACCTATGTATTTTCAAAATGTCCTATGAAAGGATATGATTTCCCTTACCCAATGGAAGTGTCTAGAATGCAGTGGGTGTTGAATGGTGGGAAAGACTATAGACATGAAGGCAGAAGACCCAGCTCTAGGCAAGATTCTCCTTGAGAAAGCCACTAATGATTTTAAGCTCCATTTCCTTGTTTGTAAGATGGAAGAGATGCTGTTCATGTGCTCATGTTCATCTCATAGGAGAACCACGAAGGCTAGAACAAACCATAGATATGAGAGAACAATAGGAAGCACCCTAAATATGTAAGGATTTACTATTATTGTTGCTGTTATTATTATAATGAGCAAATTTCCCTTCTACCATTTGGTAGACATCAACCTATGTGAGATACTTTTCCAAGCACCACTTAAGGTTTGCCCAACACAGTCCAAGGCATCCAAACCTTGCTGCAAATTGGCACCACCAGGACTCTACCTAATGCCTGGCTCCAAGCCCAGATGTCTGACTTAATTTTCACAATGTGAGGGCAGGAATTGGGGGACCTGTTAAAGATCCCCAGGATAAAAAAGGACAAGAGTTGGATGCTAATGGCATAGTCTGTCAAACCAATGGAGGAAAGTTTGGATAAAACCAGAGGCCAGGGATCAGTTTTCATCTTCTCGGAAGGAAGGAAGGAAAGAAGGAAGGAAGGAAGGAAGGAAGGAAGGAAGGAAGGGAGGAAGGGCAGGAGGGCGGGAGAAAAGGAGGGAGGGATACAGGCAGGCATTAAGGAAGGAAGGAAGGAAGGAAGGAAGGAAGGAAGGAAGGAAGGAAGGAAGGAAGGAAGGAAGGCTCTAATATTTCCTTAGTCTGCAGGGAATACTGGCCCTGATTGGCTGCTATGAATATGATCATAGGCATTTGCCCTGAGGCAGGGGACAGTGTTCTCTGAATAGCCATGAGATCCACCTGCTGGGAGATTATTTGGCATAGACTGAACAAGGACTGAAAGAAAATGGCTGTCCTTTCAACAAGCATTCTAGCCTCCAGATGGCCTCAGGGTCACTGATTGTTTCTGAGGCAGAGCCTTGGTGGACACAAACATAAAACTATTCAATACTGCAAGCCCTGGGCTCCCTAACTGAGAGGAACAGGGCACAGCCTAAGGCCAACTCCATGTTTCCCTCATTCTCTGGCTTCAGCTTCCTGTTCCCCCAGTTCAATTTGATTCTTTAAAAGATTTCTAATTAAAACAGGTTAGGAATATCACCGCTTAAAAATAAAATGCAAAATGCTTTCTTTATAAGGTTTTTTAAGTAGTTCCCTATAAAATCCCTAACTTGATGCTCCACAGACTTAAGACCACTCACTCCCTGTTAACTTAGTTTTCTGAAGAATGTTCAATGGCGGACTCTGCGAATGTGACAGTCTCTCCTTCCAACTGCAAACTGGCACCCACTAGTCTTGATACTTTGCGAGTCACACCATGGGAACGGATGACCAGTACAGTGGCCTCGATTCCTAATGGGGAAGATATAAGTAGAGATTTATTTCTAATATTAAAGATAGGACAAGGGCTGGAGAGATGACTCGGTGGTTAAGAGCACATAGTGTTCTTTCAGGGGACTCAAATTCAGTTCCCAGAACCCATAATCTCACAAACACCTGTAACTCCAGCTCCAGAGGATCTGATGCCCTTTCCTGGCCTCTGCAGGCGTCTGTACTTGTGTATACATGCCCATGTCAATACAAAGGCACATGCATATACACATAATTCAAAATAAAATATTTTTTAAAAGATAGAAAAACTGAAGAGTGAGCTAATAGTATGCTCAAACAGTGTCCCGAGACTCAAGTCTAGTGCACCTGATTTCCAAGTTCACATACGTGAGCATTTGTCCAGATTCTCATGCCACCAATGTCCATACAACATCAACCCCTGAGGCTTCGTAGCACCAAATTAGACAGCATACAGAACATTGGATTGCCCACATTCCCTTCTGTAAATCAACCTCTCTCTGCATCTATCTGGTGTTTGACAGTACATTATGTGGTGAGAGTTATATAAACAGGAAAAGTTGACAACATTAGTTTATTCCCCAATCTGATCAGTTTTATGTCTAAAGTCCGTCCAGTCAGTAGAGTCCTGACATCTCAGGGGCGCTTGCAGCAGGACCAGAACCCCATTAGGTATGAGGATGCACCACACAGACACTTGCCTGGGAGACAGTCTCCTGGAAGAGATCGATTGCCAGAATGCCCAATATTCCTAGTTCACAGAAACCTTGACTCAGTGTCCTCATAAACGACACCAGGTCCTCAACAGAAGTGTCGAGTCACCCTGTGTACACTGGGCAGCCGAGGAGCTGCCTCCAGTTCTTTAGACAGGTTCATTGGTTTCGATAATGAAAATAAAATGAAATCTTGGAAGTGCTTCTAGTTTGAATACTAGATGGATGGGTGGATGGATGGATGGATGGACAGATGATAGATAGATAGATAGATAGATAGATAGATAGATAGATAGATAGATAGATAGATAAAAACACAAAAGGAAATCTCATTGGCAGGCTCTCTTCTTGCCAGTGGACAGCCCATGATCTCAGTAATCCTTTGCAGAGAACTCAATTCTGAATGGCTTTCTTTCCCCATGGGGAAGAATCCTCAAGACTTCTCACTCAGAAATCCAAAGCAAGGCTACCGTGCAGCTTTCTCACTAGGAAGCAAGAGACAGGCAGAGATTTCAACTCGGCAGAGAAGCTGACAGGCAATGTCAGATAAATATAGCCAGGACACCATTAATGGAGAGCCATGAACTATCGGACCCTTCCCACCAAGCTCCGCAGCTAGGGAAGGTGTCAAACCCTTTCTAATCTACTTTTAGAGCATCGTCAGGCTGAGTGTAACATATTTCTGCTGCTGTATACAGGCCTTTATTTCTAATACAGAAGAGGACTGCCACGCGTGGAATGTGTGCCTCTGTTGATGCTGCCCTGAGTCATCCTCCTAACCCAATCTGGAACCACACTGCATCCCATTGTACAGATGAGGGCGTTCAGCTGCTCAGAAGGCTGGTGACCGCTCTGAGATCACACCTGTCAGAGGCAGCTTGAGGAGTTACCCTTGAGCCAATGTTGCAGCGGCTCTGCCTTTCATGACATCAGTATCAGGAAGGATTTAGATCTGTTTAAACAAACATCAGAATGTATCGAACACATCAAGAGCTTCCCCTCCATCAAGGAAAGGCACTGTCTTGTTCTGAGATGCTCACTAAGAGCCCAGTAAGAGCCCAGGCTATGCATCCAGTTTCACCTCACACTATCCCCTAAGCCACTACCTGCCATTGCTGATCCAAACCAAGTAATGTATTTTTAACAACAAGTCAGTTCCCAGACTTCTTTTGAATGACTTTACAGATTAAAAAAAAATATATATATCCAGTCGCCCTAAACCACAAGGCTTTGGCTGTGGATACTCAAGAAGATACTGACACCTACAGATTCACCACCAGTATTTCCAGCAACTGGGATTTCACAGGGTGATGAGAACTGCAGTGGAGGTAACTTCATCCGTTGGCCCAGTACTTTATTGTGTTTTTCAATATTAGTCTTACAGCCTAGTTTTCGTGCCTTCAGGGAGCTGCAAACTCCCCCATGCAGCGCCCAAGGGTCGTTAGCATAGTCTATTGTCAAGGATAGTGCATTAAATGATTGAAACCTATTATCTTCCTTCAACCAAGCCATCCTTTCCAGATAGTTCTTAGACTTCAGTACTAACTCCATAGCTTGGGGCTGGGTGTTGTTTAGCGGTGTATTCCTGCCTGGTGATTTTCTGAAGCGTGCATACCTTATGATGGAATGAATAATTACATCCTTCTTTAGACTGGATGCCGCTGGTTTTCTAACGCCAGGCTCTGTGGGTGCCTTGAGGAAAGGATCCACTTTCTACAATATCACCTCTTCGTAAGGACAAGAAGACGTGAATAGGAGAAGTGTAAACTGACAAGATGTTGTGAGCTCTCTATGGCAGAAAGATAAACACATTAGCGTCTTTCCACAATCTCAGAATTTAGTAAATATCAAGACGTATGCAAAGAATAGTGGTTTCTTCAACAGCAATTTGCCAAATAGTTCTGATTTCCTTGAGGGCCAACTGAGATAAACACAAGTTTGTTTGTTTGTGTGTGTGTGTGTGTGTGTGTGTGTGTGTGACACAGAATGGTTACAAAGAGTTAAAGAGGTCTCGGAAGAATTCTGGACTATTGAATGAGGCCTAATTGAGAGGCAGAAGCAGGACAGTAACAGAGGGGATGAGATGAGTTGGCAGCTAAGATTATGTGCTGCTTTTCCAGAGAATTCAGTTCCCAGGACCCACAAGACGGCTCATAACTGTAACTTCAGTTCTAAAGAATCTGATGCCCCTTTGGGCTTCATGGACATCAGGTGCCCACATGACATATGCAGGCAAAACACCCACCCACACATAAAAGAAAAAAAAGGAAGACAATGGAGAGGTAAGGAGTCTCTGTGGGAAAGCTGTGGAGGGCGTCTGATAACTGATCTTCCGGAGCTCTGCTGGAAAAGCTGTTGCTGTAGAGTGGAGCCTGAGCTTCCTGCTGAGCTGAAGAATGAGTGAGGAATAATGGAAGCAAAAGGTGAAACCGGATCTAGACAAGCAAGTAGATAGATGGACAGCAGTTCAATTGGCCCACATCCATCCCAAACAAGGACCTTACCCAGATGAAGCCCTGGGACTGATGGGAGTTCTCTGCCTGTTGGTCCCTTGATACATTTACTGGATGGTCACATGACAGTTCTATGGGTCCACTGTCATTACAATGATAGGTTCCTCTTTAAGGACTTCAGATGAGAGTTTTCACTCTTTCCTGGTCTGGCGTGTTTGCTAACTTCTTGGGCCTGGTCTTTCTGATCTGGTTTTAATGTGCCCATGTGTTCCCACAGTCCCAACTTGCTCCAACGACTTTATAGGTTGGCGTCCTTTGTACTTTTAGGAATGTTCCTGCCAGTCTGCACCCTGTGGGTTGTGCTAGATGGCGCTGCTCATGGGTGCACCAAGGTTCAGAAGCCGCTCCTTTTTTGCGTTTAGACTCACAATGGAGTCAGTCTCTCAAGAGAAAGGACAGCCCAAAACCCACTGTGGACAGAAAACGGAATAATGCAGAACAGGGCATGGACTGGTCTGGACACACACACACACACACACACACACACACAAAGACCTCAAGATTTCTTAAAGGTCTCCCTTGTAATAAGATCTTTTGCTAGCTTTTGCCAAAAACATAAAATCACTAGCCTTGGAGATGCTGCCCCCGTATAATACGAAAATCTCTAATAGTACTCCGGGCTCACTAAAGCTGAAGATACGAGTTGATTAAGATTAATTTCCCCACTTAGAAATTCTTTTGGTGGGGTGGGAGAGGGCACTTCAGTCAGGTCACCTCAGCACACACCCAAGCCCCACGCATGAATGGTTTGATTGCAGCCTGGAGCCCTCTTGGGCCATCGTTGCTACAGCTCAGGAGAGCTGGCGAGAGGCAGGGCACAGGGTTCATGTTGCTACCCCACCATTTTCCACCCTGTAGTTATACTGTCCTCCTGAGCGAGATGAAAATGGTCATTACGTTTGGGACCGAAGCCCAGCCCTCCCTCTACTCCTTCTCTGAGATGACCCGCTGATCCTGCGACCACCAGAGCAGCAAGGGACATCTGCAGTTCCAAAGACACACATAAGCCAGCACCCTCCCCAGATTAAAGGGCAATAGACTCCCTGAGACTTGAGTTCTTTCCCTCTCGGGAGGTGGGGGTCTGGTTGCTGATGCATGCCGCTGTGTCCTCTCTGGCCCTTGCTGTCCTGTCTGGGCCCATCTGTGCAGAGCGCCAGCAAGATGTGTGGCTGCCTGTGCCCAGTAGCTCCCTCTCCCTCCCCACCCCCAGCACAGAATGGAGCTGTCTAGACACTGATCAGCCGGTTCCCAGGCTTCCCTTTGCAAAACCCAAGAGACGGAGGCAGGGGACAACAACAGCTGCAGCGCTGGCTTGTTCTTGACAAATGGGCCTGTCACTCCTATTGATTAGCAATATTATGACATTTCCCTTCAAAAAGCACAGATGTGTCATGGCTAGTGACAAGGCCCCGTGGCTCTGGGTGGAAGAGAAGGTTGGCCATTGTTTAAATTTCTCCCTATCTATCTATCTGTTCAGATTCCAAGAGATAAAGAAGCTGAAAGTCCAGGAGTATCACAGGACTTCATTTCAGTAATCCTCAGGTATCCCTGTGAATAAGGAAGGGGGAGGGGGAGATACGAGCATTGGCAAATGCGCTGGGATGGTACACAGCAAAAGGCTGTCCTGTGGGCTCGGACAGTGGCCCTTCCTTCCTCTGCCTTGGCAGAGCCATCCTTGAGGCTTCTGACTATGTAAGTCAAGGCTAGGAGGCATCATGATTCCTGCCCTAGTGTGCAAAACGTGTGAAGGGGATGGCTGGATTGTCAGTGGATGGTTCATCCCCCTCCCTTCCCAACGCCTCTGCCACCTTCTCGCCCTGCTCCTCTGGGGCTGAAGGTGTGTTAAGGAAGCAAGCACAGCTCCTTTCTTTCCGCATAGGAAGCACCAGGGTGAAAACACGTCTGCTTTAGTTTGTGAAGCCTCCAGGGGCTTTTCCCTTCCAACTATTCTCCAATTCGTCCCACGTTAAGAGAAAACAGTGCTCAGAATAAGCCTGTTTAGGGGAAAAAGAAGGAAAAGAGCATCAAGCCGTCCAACATATGGTCCATTTTGAGGTAAATTACAGGTAATTCATGAACATTTCCAGCCGGGAGATCGCCATCTCGGGACTCTTGACTCTTCATCCCCTGCTATCCTCATTTTTGTGGTTAAAGGAATCTCTGGAGTCTTTGAAGCAGAAAAGGCAACACTCTCCCGCACCATTTTGTCCTGCTAAAGATAGTTATTACTCTGCTAACACACGGGACTGATCTGGCAACCTGATTTAGGCTAAGCTGATGGGAAGCAGGCTGTGAGGGGTATGTGCAGCACGGATTTAACAATGCAAAGGATCTGGGGGTTGCCAAGCGCAGCGTTAAGCAGAGGCATGAAATCTGAGTGAAGTGGAAACAGCCAGGCTGACACTATTCGAAGAGAGAGAAAGGAAAAGAGGAAATCACTGGTGGGGGGGGGGTGCGACAAAAGGGTGGAAAATCCGGCCTGTTTAGCCCTGGGGGTCGGATGTAAATTAATAGGGGCTAAATGGGATGTAACCAATTTGTACGGCATGTGTTTCTCTCTCTGAGATGGGATCGCTCCAGTCCCAAGTCATCAGAGCTTGCCGGAGGCTGCCCCAGGACTAGTGTCTATAACCACAGCCTCGTCCACCCCTCTTAATAGATGCAAGACCTCAGAGCTCCTATTACACCCAAGCCTTGTAAATTCACTCCTGTGACACTAATGCCCTCCTCTCCTTGAGACAAAACCTGCACATTGGGTCCTGGCATGTTGGGAACAAAGAAGGGAGGGGGGAGAGCTGAGGAGGAAATGACTTAAAAAGCATTCGGTATGTTTGGTGGGGGCTTAAGCTGCTTGGAGCAGCCTTTGTGTCTGGATGGGGCAAAAATTATGCAACTTCCACGTCTCCATCACATCAAAGGGGTTCTGGAAGATCTCTCGGAGCTCAGAGGCGGGCGGCCCAGTTCTCCCCTGTCCACATCTTAAATCATGCTTTTATCTGCCTCCCCATCGAAACTGATGCTAAGTGTCCCTGACACGCACATCCTCCAAATAATTTGAACTTGATCTGAGGCTTTCGGCCTTCTTGACTTAAAAAAAAAAAAATTTTTCCCTATGATTTGCTTGGCAACCATCCACTTCAGCACAGGCGATCGTGGGCAGTGATGTTGATGTTCATGAGGAGCCGCTGTTGCCATGGCAACGCAGAGTTCAAAGCAAGTTCTCTGAGAGCTGTCAGGATTGGCAAGAGTGATAACATGATGAAGGCTGGTGTCTTCTCCTCTCGGGAGGGACTCGCACCCACAAAATGATGGGAAGGAGCGATGGCAGCCAGGGCGTTCCCAATCCCAGTTACGTTATTTTTGTCATCTACTACCTTAACAGGAAATGTGCAGCAAGGGGAATTTGAAGACCGCATCTTAATCTTAACTACGTAGTTAAGCAGTTGAGTGGCTCTAACTTCTGATTACACGTTAGCTTCCTCATCTATAAAATGAAGGGGTTGGGCTAATAAAACTCAATATACTTTCAGCCGTTAAAATGCCAAGATGCAGTTCCTCCAGGCAGTCTGAGAATCTTCTGGGTGCACGAGTGGACGTCCCAGTACAGACCACATTCTGTTGATGAAGGCCTCATGAGATGGAGAGATGGACTCCAGTGACTTGGGTCTCAAATGCTTGCGCAACAAAGAATTCTTGCTTTGGAGGTTGACTCTGGGCACGGGTCAAGGTAGAGAAAGAAAACAAAAGCCCTATTCTCAGAAACAAAACAAAACACATACCTTTCTGCCAGGAGATGTAACAATTGCATAAACAAATGTACCGGGAGTCACTTCACCATGGTCAGGCCAACCCCACCAAGTCCAGCATGCAAGTGGAAAACCTCAGATCGTTGAGGTGGGCTGGGGGAGTTTCTGGAGCTTTCTGGAATAAGTGGGGTTTGGATGAGATCTGAGGGGTGAGTAGGAGTCGCCTCGTCCAAGGGAGGAAGGAGAAGGCTCTCAGACAGAGGGAACGGCATGTGCCACTTGGAAGCGAGAGGGAACTGGGATGGGAGAGGCTTGCAGCTGGAGGGATAGGCAAGGCCAGGTCCGGCTAGGGCCCCAGGCCGCACACCACTTATTGCTTTTTCTAAGAGCACCGAGTGGTGGCTGAAGGGTTATGAATGGGGCTGGCTACTCAGATCTGTCTTTTGAAAAGGTCACGCTGGCCATATCCTGAGACTATCCCTACTCCATGGTAGTCTGGAGAAAAGGTACTTAGTTAGGGGTTGGATTTCCACGATGAGACTCTCCTTAACATAACTGTAAATAATTCAGATTTCCTTTTTGGATAGTAAGAGGCAATTCAAAACACAATTTCACAACCTTTTTTCCTTGGCCTTGCCTGGGTGGACACAGGCTTTAATGACTTTCCCAAACCCAATTGGTTAAGCTGCCAAGGGAATCTGTGTGAGCAATGGCGAATTGTTATCGATCTATTATTCTTCCCAAGCACCTCCCACAGGCCAGCAGACATTTCCTGTGCTCAGTGGGTTGGAGGGGGGGCAGGGAAATGTATGTATGAAACTTTTGCTTTGCAAAATATTTCCTCCAAAAATTCAGAAATGTTTACAAAACCATCATGGAGCGGTACGCAGCAGTATACTAACTTTGGAATAGGTCTCAGCTTTGAACATGCAAAACTTATGCCTGAAAAGAGCTGTTTTCAACTCATGATTGTGCGTGACTAGTCTAGGTGACAAGTTTTCTGAATGAGAATAGCTCAAAGCTCAGCTGCGGTGGCCAGAGTAGGATACCTGGGAAACTGAGGCAAGCAATGGATGGATAGATAGCCTTCAGAAATTCTGGTTACTTTACTGAAACTTATTTCTTGGTTTTTTTTTGCATGTTTGTTTTGCTAATTGTTATGCCCTATATTATATGCTTAGTGCTTCATCACCACCATCACCACCACAGGAAGCTCACAGATGGATCCAATTAATATCTTCATTTAACCAAGAGTAATGGAAAGGGTTTTGAACATTTCCTTTGCCTACCCATGTAGCTTTCAGGCCACCACACATACCTTCTGCTGCCCAACGGACCCCAAGAGAGGAAGCTGAAGGAGAAGCTGGAGAAGGGGGTGTCATGCTGCCGGCCACTGCCCTCCCCTCCGTCTCCGCATGCACCCCTGTTCTCATTCTTGCCTCCTTTCCCACTCCTAGAGGGAGGCCGCAAGGCAAGATTTATGGACAAGGAAAAGCTCTCTCACCCCCTTGTAAACTTTATGGGCCATGTGGACATGTACAAATCAGATATAAACATGATGTCCAGGGCCAGGGCTCTGTAAATAGTGATATCACTGAGGAAAATCTCCAGGAGAATTTGGTTCCCGGGAGAGAACAGAGGAGGTTCCTGCAAAAGGCGTGTGAAGAATAATGAAGGCCGCTTTGAAGTGCAGCTCCGGGCCTGTGTTGTTTTCGGCAGCCTTCCCCCTGCAGCTCTTGGAATTCTAGATGCAATAAAAAGACACCAAAAGAAAACAGCTGGTCTGATTTGTTGAAGTAGAAGCAGTGTGTGGCCCTGGCGAGAGCAGCGTGATGGTGGAAAGCAGGTGTGACAAGGGACAGAGAGGCAGCCTTCAGAATCTGCCCTGGCTCCCACCTTGCCTCTCTGCATGTGTTGCCCAGGTTACAAGCTTCTAGACTTCTCCTTGGACACTCACCATCCTTGTTGGGTCACAAAGGAAGCTGTAACCTTTTATGGATGAGGAAGGTGGAGTGGAGGCTCTGGTGAGTGGAAACAGCCATGGCAGCATTGTGTTGCCTGGAGAGCGTTATGTGGTGACAACGGTGGCACTTGAAGACAATATGGGACCTGGTTCCATTAATGCCTAAGTTTTTCCTGTGTGTATTCACACTCAAGAAGGTGCTGGGACAGAGCTGGTTGCTGAGGACCAAATACCTGGAGACACACTAGAAAGTATTTTTACCCGTGGATTCTGACATTATGACGAGGGCCCACAGACACGGTCAGGTGTCTTGTGAAGTGACATCAAGATCCCAGAAGCTACACTTTTTGGCTTTCACACCCTGTACAACTCCTTTCACACTATACTAGGGTGACCTGTGTGAAATACGGCGAAGAGGCTAGCTTGTCAGAAGTGTGAAGCCCTGGCCTCCATCTCGGGCTCTTTCTTTCTTGAGTTACTGCGTTAAGGGAAGCCAGCCTGCAGTTGTGAGGTAGGTTGGGCAGGCTATTGAAAGCTGTCTTAACAGAGGAAAGAATTTCTAGTAGGCAGCTAGGAACAAGCCAAAGTCTCTCCGCACCTCGTCAAGCCCCCAAGTGATCGCAGCGCTCCTTGATAGTTTTGCAATCTCAGGAAGCCTGGGTTCTGGAATCTCCAGTTTAGCTGCTTCAAGTCTTTCTGATCCCTGGATATTCTGAGCCATGATGAGATTATTAAAACTTAGTATGACAGCCTGCCAAGTTTGGAAGTGTTTGTTACACACCAAGTGATGACCAATGCATGTTACCTGCTACTGGACTTCTGCTTTAATGCATGAGTAAGAACTGGCAGAGGACAGGAACCATTATATCACAACTACATTCGTTCATTGCTGTTGTGCTAAGAAGGATGCTTGCCACTCGAGAAATGCTTCTCCTTATCCAGATGACTATACTGTAAATGGGACTCAGTCGTTCTTGCTTAGAGTTAGGGATACACTTGTGGATTATAATGACAAACAGCTAGACACTTGAGCAAAGGCTCAAAAAGAAAAGGCAGGGGGAGAAAGGAACAGTGATAGCAGAGGAAGAAAAGCCCATTGAGAAAAGCACGGCTTCAGTAGCGCTAAGCAAGGATAACATGAGATAAATGTGGTTTCTGAATAGTGTACTAGATCTGGCTGAGGTGGTGCATGTCTTAAATCCCAGCACTAGGGAGGGTGAGATACGCAGATTTCTGTGAGTTCAAGGCCAGTCTGGTCTACAGA
>NW_004949109.1:7573996-7580568 GCF_000317375.1 Microtus ochrogaster
GACAAGCTCCAAGGCCATACACAGAGAAACCCTGTCTCAAAAATCAAAAAAAAAAAGTGTACTAGACTGTAATGAGTTGTTGAGGCAAGAAATGGCAAAGGTTTTCACATCGTTAGTATTAACATATAGCTATGATTCACAATGTGTGACCACCAACCTGATATGGGATTTAAATCCAACGTCGTTAACAAATAGAATTAAAACTTGAGTTCCTTAGTTGCATAAACCAGATCAAGTGTTCAGTAACAACATGTGGCTCCTGGCTGCTGTACAGTACAGTGCAAGAACAAAACTCTCTCATCTTCATCCAAAGTTCTGTTAGACCGCTTCACGCTGAGTGCTCACTAGACAACATCACAGGATGGAATGAAGTTTTAAGACAAGATATGGACTATCAGATAGATGATAAATAATACAGTTGATGGCTGGACATCCATGCTTAGATTAGACTTCTGGAATACCACTGTGATGTGACCTGCCGTGACTCCCTTCCAGTCTTGATCAGGCTGGCCTTAAAGGTAAAGGGTTATGTAATAATAGTTATTATTATGTAAAAATGCTTTGTGTTTTAGCTCAGTATGCATCATTAAATTTTGTCAAAGAAACCATTCTGGCTTTTAAGCCCTCATCACTGCTGGCATTTCAGAGCCATGATATTCCCTGGGAAACCTGGGTAGCACTGTCTTCACAGATTAAAACCTTCCTTCTTGGAGGGGAACATCTTAAACAGGATGTTTACAGGGAGGTGAAACAACAGGATGTTCTAAGGGTTGCAAAATACTACAGGGAAACTCCTTAAGACAAGAAATAAACAACTGAAAATAGCTTCAGGAAGTCCCTAAAATTGACCAGGTTCACTAAGCCCCGCCCTTCTCCAAGAGTATATGACAGTAGAGACTTGCACATCACTCTCAGACCAGCCCATCTGCTAAAAGAAGCAGAGCCTTGCAGGGCTTCTGGAAAGGACACTCTCTAGCCTGTTGCGCTGTCTGCAGGCTATGCAGTACGCTCCAGGTTCCTAGTGTTTATGTGCTGTCACCCATGCTGGGGTGGGCTTTGGCAATGCAGCTGTCTTTGAGTCATTTCTGCTCCTGTGAGTAACCCCTCCGCTATATTCCTTGACATAACCCTACAAAACTCATTGGTTCGCCAAGTCTGAGTTCGGGGGTATCTGTACTTGGGTCTGTTGTGAACTCCCTCTCTGGGGTAACCAGCCATGTGTTGTTTCTCCCTGGGGAAAGTACTTCACACACCAAAAACCCATCTAGAGAAACATTTACAGGCCATGGGGAATGTAAGGAGGAGAATGTGTGGCTAACTGCATGTTTTAATAGCTTAGGTAGAAGTAGGGGAGCTGAAACAAGACTGGCAAGATACAGAGTAAGAGGAGCAGTTATGACAGTAGTGTCCTGAGCACAGCAAAGGGACCTGGTCTAGAGAAGGGCCTTGGTGAGATGGTGCACAAAGATTCACGTCTGGAGATTTTGCCTTCATCTCATGCCACGGAGAAAGAGGCAGGCCCAGGTTACTATCTGAGAAATGCAGCTCCTCACTATAGAAAAACGCTTCTCAAAGTACAAGATGATGGTTCTGCCTAACCTGCCCCAAGCCTGGAGACTGCATCTGTGAAAGATTATCATGTTTGGTTAAGATATTCTGTCCCCAGGATGCTGCTGCTCCGGGGTGGGAAGGGTTGGGGGTTGACCTGTGATGACTTCAAAGCTCAGAATTGAAACTGGATCCCAGTGATCGAATTTGGCATTGCCAACTGTCAGCTGTATTACTTACGACAGTTCAGCCTCCATGCGCCTCAACGTCCCCATCTGTAAAACCAGGCTTCCAGCAGGTCCACTCATTGGTGTGAGGTTGGGTGAGTTTTACATCAAGTCTGACAGCCCTTGGTACAGGATGCATGCCTTAGAAACCCTCACTGCTATTAGCAGGGTTTCCAGTCATGACCAAGTAAGCAAACATGATCACATGTGGCAGCCCAACCGACTCGAGTGCCTGAGCCTTCTTCCTGTGGGAGGGGGCGGGGACCAGCGAGCCGAGACTGTGTGGACAGGAAGTGGAGTGTGTCTGACCTGGCTTCGCAGCTGTGCGTGATCACACTGACGGAGCACTAGGAGGAGACGGGTGAGCCTGCAGGAACCGTGTGAGCTTGGCAGGGACAAATCCTTCTTGCTGATGATTTAGGTAATGCTGACATGGGTATTTGGAAGATGAGTTCATCGGCTTTTAACAAATGCATTTTTAAATTTTTATTTATTTATTTATTTTATGGGCCCGGAGCGGGTGAGCCTAGCTCATGCTAAGAACATGCTTGCCCGGTGACATGCACATCCAGCCCGTTTACATCATTCACTTACACCTCTAACGACACCACAGAACATGTATGTGACACCATTGCGCCTGCCTTGCGGGCATGGAGCTGAGACTCGCTGGGTGGAAAGAGCCCGCTCAGAGCCACGCTGCCTCTGAGTTATGGGGTCCCCTCTGGAAGTCTTCTCTTAAGTCTTCAGTCTGGCCTCTTGTTCCAGCTGGTGTGTGCGCGGTGACAGAGAGGGCTGTGGGTGAGGGAGGCAGTGTCCATGACAGGAAGTCTGCTCCTAGCACGTGTCTCCACCCAGCTTCTCCCTGCGACGGATCAGAGAAGATGCGAGTCAGGGACCTTGGCAGAAGGCTGGTAGCCTGGCTATGAGGAGAGCTCCTCCTGACCCGTGGCTCCTCTGTCAGGCTTCACTCGTGTCTGATGGTCTCAAGCAGGGACAGACCTGGTTGGCCCTCAATGCTGCCCGACTTAGTTTCAAAGGGATTTGTATTTGTCATGGTGTCATGAAGGGAGAGTCTCTGGCTCTGGAGTAGGGAAAGTTCATGATCTTTGTTTAGCCCAATATTCACTATCCCTTTCTGTGTGAAAAGAAGACGGCCAGGAAAGGGAGCCAGAGCGGAATACATAGGGTTAGTGAGACTGAGAAGACATGGCAGGATTTCCATTCATGCCAGGGGCTGCCGAGACTTCAACAGCTCAGCTGTTCAGACGACAGAAAGTGCTCTTTGGCCACTCTCAAGGCACGTACTAGTCATCAAAAGAATTTTTAAAAGGTCCAGCATAATGGCACCCACACCTGTAACCCCAGAGCTCGCGGAGCTGCCCTGGGAAGATTGTAACTTCACCATCAACCTGTGCTGCATAGAGGGTTCTAGGCCAGCCTGTGCTACATAGAGAGTTCCAGGCTAGCCTGTGCTACATAGAGAGCTCCAGGCCAGCTTGTGCTTCATAGAGGTTTCTAGGCCAGCCTGTGTTACATAGAGAGTTTCAGGCCAACCTGGGCTACATAGAGAGTTCCAGGCCAGTTCTAGAGCCACATGGGAAGACCCTATCTTAAAACACAAAGAAAGAAAGAAAGAAAGAAAGAAAGAAAGAAAGAAAGAAAGAAAGAAGAGAAAGGAAAGAAGGAAGGAATTGAATCACATATTATTCTAGCATATGCATCTCACATCAAACAGTTCCCACATGTTCCCTTAGTCCTATAAGAACCTTAAATGATATCTTCCACCATTCTTTCTATTCAGCACAAGGGGAAAATTTCAAACATAAAAGAATATATGAACATTTCCCAGAGTCACACTGACAGAAAAAGACAAAGCACTGTTACTCCCGGCGTGGCTGAGCCCAGACCTTGTGCTCTCCAGAGTGGCCACCAGGACTTCCCACAGTCCTTACAGTACCTTGGGGGTTAGGTGAGAGCATTGATGCTTTTTCAGATTTCTATCTAACGTAGATGGGGTCTGGAAAGTCATGAAGTTGCTCTGAAAATGATGTCCCACTGGCCTCTAGACACAAAAGCCAATTTGAACCAGATACTGAGAACTATCTAGGGTCTTTGCTATGTGAAGAGTCACGTAGTCTGCTATAGAAATGAAAAAGCTGATGAGCTGGTTCACACCACAGCAGGCGGTTCACACCACAGCAGGCGGTTCACACCACAGCAGACAGTTCGCACTGCAGCAGGTCTCACTTCACTGTGCCTGTTCTTTTTACCCCACATGCCCTCTGGCTTTAATCTGTCAGATGAAACGGTGTCTATAGTTAGAATGGAGAGGAAAGAGGGAAAGAGAGTTCTCACCATATTTGGTGCTGTCATTCTGTGATTTACATGTATGAACTGTGATTTAAATGTGTGAACTTACTGTTTAGTTTTCTAACGTTCGGTTTCTCCCAGTTTGCTGGCTTTTTTGTCCCAGTCCCCCACCCCCTGCTCCTCACCCCCTGCTCCTCACCCCGGGGAGCCTCAGGCAAGTTTACTAACAGCACACTGTCCCATTGTCCCTTCACAAATTCTATCTGAATAACTTCCCTGAGTGGACAATGGCAAGCCTAATTCTTGCAGATAATTCAGGGATATCCAGTGCCCGTGTAGGAAAGGGGGGCAACTCCATTTCCACCTGGGTTGTCACAGCAGCGCCCAGACCGGAAACCCATCCTCCTCACATTCCCCACATAACGGGCATCTTCTCTGCTCCATCCAGTTACCGGCTGGTTGCAGTTTGCCTTAGGCGATCTGTTGCAATTTTCTGTGTCCCAATCTTATCCTCTATTACAAAAAATAAAAAAAAAATAAGATGGGAAATATAATGGGCTGAAAGAATTCCGATAGCAGATGCAGACAACAAATTACACAGGTAGTAATCACACAGATTAGAAAACGTAATGAACACAGTATTCAAGCTGAATGCCGGCGATAAATTTCTCAATATGATACAAGCTACTTGTTAATAAAGCAAAATAACAATTTTCTCCTTATTAGAACTAAAGTCACCTCTATTTTCACACATGTCACCCAGCCCTTTGGATGGAAGTGGACTGAAGCTCAGAATACACAGCACCAAATGGGCTCATGCTTGGGCGGGTCAACTGCTCCGCTCTGTGTTTATTTGTGATGGGCCGCTTTAGAAGTCTGTCCTCATGCTCCTGGGCCCTCTGGTGAAAAAATGCATTATTCATGGCATGTTATACACAGAATGGTACTGATCTGGGAGTCAGGAAACCTGGGTGTTAGTTCCAACTTCCTTTGTTAGGTGTTGGGGTCTTGACGATATGAGACGGTCATATGAAGATTGAGTGGTCTGCTCCAGGGGTAAGGAGCAAGCAAGCGGGGAGTGTTGTCCACGGAGAATGTCAAACAATAATAAAACTGACGAACGTCAGTCTGCTTTCTGTTAGCACCATGCGCCCTCCGTACTTCGAAGAGATGCTCCTGGCCCTCAAATCACTGGGTCTCTGTTTGAAGGAATGCATCTTAACAAATAAACAAATTAGTAAGTACATGTGCTTCAAATTAGCACATTTTTGTTATTTAAAATAAACATGTTTTGCATGGAAATATATTTCTAAAACTCATGCTCATGCATACAAATGCAGCAACACGCTACACACATGTGTTTCTAGAATGCTTGTGAGGGTTTGGGGCCATGGAAGGACCTTTGAGCTCTGGCTTCGGCTCCACGGTATGACATACTCCTAAATAACGGAACTGGAATAAACAGCAATCACAGGGATTACAAAGATAAAACACAGAACTTGAGTTCATTCAAATCCGTTACTATCCGCGACAGCTTGGGAGCCTTTGCTTACAGCTCCCAGGCACAAAACAGCATGAAATGTGAGGTATGAGATTTGTGTTTGCTAAGTGTACATTTTAGTTCCTTCATGAAATACTTTATGGAGTTTGTATGCTATTTTTAGATTGAGAGTCACCTTTTGAAGAAAATCTTTAGTTTCAAACTAAAGGGGAAAAAAAATCAACGAACAAAAAAGTAGCCATTGGTTAGGGACACACGTTCATCACTGAAAGTCACTGTGCTGTGTGGTGGGTGGAAAAGTGACCTGTCGGGAGTGTCACGTGTGATAGGCTGTACACCACCTGTGTACAATTTGTCTCTTAGATCAGAATAGTATTCCCCAAGGAGAATCCCCTGTAGCACTGGGTCCCCCATGCTCCTCTACGACAGTTTCAGTATAAGTGGGAAGTCCTTTCTTTACCGTCCTTGTGCGCATTGTGTGGTGGCATTCATGGCTCTAAAACAAAATAAAAAAAAAATCTCCTCTTAGATTTCAGGAAAACAAAACAAACAGCACACATACACACACACACACACACACACACACACACACACACACACACACACATTAAACTCGAATGTTCCCAAGAACCATCCAACCTCCTCACTTCTGTTTCTGGAATAAGAGGAGAGTTTTGATTTTGGAGTTTGTAGAGGAGATTCGGGGAGCAGGTGGTGGTATTTAGGATGTAAAGGAGAGTGGGGAGCACGGGGTGGTATTGGAGAGAGTCGGGGAGCAGTTGGTGGTATTTAAAATGGAGGCATCAACTCCCATCCAACAAGCCCTCAGGATATACTTTGGGTTGAGCCAAAGGGTCTCAATCCCTGTTGCATGCTGAATCCTCAGGGCAGCTTATTGAAAATCCCATGCCCAGGCTGTAGTCCAAACTGGACATCCGTGTCTGTGGGTGTGAAGAGAGCCTGCATCCCTGATCTGACTGGTAACA
>NW_004949109.1:7580793-7599413 GCF_000317375.1 Microtus ochrogaster
GACCCTGTATCCCTGAGTCTGACCTGCAGCATCCGTGTCTCTGGGTGTGGACCGACCCTGTATCCCTGCGTCTGACCTGCCCCTGCGTTTGAGAAGGCATGAGTTCTACACTTCAGCTTCATTCCCTATCCCAGCATGACTCTCCAGAACTCTCCATCTCTGCTGTAGCCCCTGTCTATGCACAACTGGAGGCAGGAAGACAAAAAGTTGCCATGATCTTGCAGCCTTGCTCCACCGCTGTGTCAGGCCAAGGGCCTGTTCAAGGTCCCTGTTTCCCAGTCCACCTTGGTGACCTGAACCGGCGAGGCTGTCTGGAGCCTGTCAGAAAAGAGGATGCCATTAATAATAATAAAAAACAAATGGCGCCGTCAACCAAAACCCCAGAGAAGTTGAGAAACGGGTTATTTGTGCATGAAGATGGTGCCCAGATGCCTTGGATTGTGAGAAAAGCCAGAGGAGAAAAGACGTGCAGCTGGTCCGCCCCCCCTCCCTCCGTTTCCAGGCTGATTTGCCGATTAACCTCCTGGAATTCTGAGCAGCGGCTCGTTGATCCTGCTCCTCTCAACAGCCCACATAGACTCTGCCTCTGGGACACAGTGCACATTAAAAAGTTAAGCCATTTATCGCAGAGTTCAGCCCTCCATCAATATCTCATTGAACAGAGCAAAACAGCTCAGCTTCAGTGAGGCAAACCTTGCAGGAAGATAAATGCTAACATTTTCTTGAAAGCCTCAGTAATTATTCAAAGGCCCACCCCCCTCATCCCACCCTTCACCCCAGGTCTCCTCGCTCTCTCTCTTTGGCCAGGATCTGCACCTAACTCTCCTTATTCGGCGAAATTCCCGGAACCATTTTCCGTTTCACAACCCCGTGGGCAGCACCTCCAACATCGGAGGATGATCTGTGGATTTTATCAGCAGCGGAATCGAGTTCTTGAGAACATAGTCTGGCTAGCGCTGACTTTCACAAACTGTTCCCAAACTGAGTGGCTGTTCCCTGACAACCCCTCTTGGAATGAGAGATTCGGAGCCCGAGGCCACATAGTTGCTCCAAGGCCCTGGCGGTCCTATATCACCCTTGTCCGTAACAAGGACCTTGTTTCCCGTAACGGCTGTGGAAAAAAGTAGCGCAGAGTCAAACAAAGTTGCCTGTACCCTGGGCATGTCCGCAGTGGGCACCGGGGCACGCCTCGCCAACCTTCTTCTTGGGCTCAGCCCTAGCTCTCCAGCAGGAAATTCTACATCTAGCGGCAGTATTACGCTACCCGCTGTAGTCAAAGGCAGATACTCCCTTTGGAAAGGCAGTTAGCCCTTCTAACATCTCCCGAAGACTCTATAAGATTGATCAGTTAGACCTGGTCACCAACATCCTGCTTACAGAATCCTATCTGGGGTACTTGCATTCAGCTGCCATCTTGAAATGATGTAGCATTTGAGTAGTCCCGATGCGTGTTGCCTACAGCACCCTAAGAGCCATTGCACAAAAGCATTTTTGTATGGCCAGCAAGATGACACAGTGAATAAAGCCCTTCCCGTGCAAAGCCCTGACAGACAGAGTTCAAAACCTGGACATCATGTAAAGGAAAAAGGAGAGAACAGATACCCCAAGCCTGTCCTGACCTCACTAGTGAGTGCCTGGTGTGTGTGTGTGTGTGTGTGTGTGTGTGTGTGTGTGTGTACATTTGTGCGTCACAGACACGCAAGTACACACACTCACACACACACACCACTGATAATTTTTTAAAAGCACTATTCTGTGAAAAATAAATTTAACAAGTCTAGGGTAAGCAAAAATTAACGAGAATTCTTATTATGGGACCTCTCAAAGCTGGGAAGCATGGAGAATATTCAGTCAGGGCTAGCAGGAGCTATTGGGATAAGCATTTTTTTTTTAACAATTTTTGATGAAATTCTTTGTATTGAAGCATCCAGGTTGGCAATGACGCTTTAGAACCTGCGTGGAAAGCATCTTCTTTCTACACATCTGTTTTCTTGTCAGTGAAATGGGAATCAAATAATAGTTCAGGAGATCACTGCGACCGGGAATGAAATATGATTGAAGTGTCCAAATCACCTGGGACACTTGGCACCCGGGGCCTGAGTCCTGGGTCTCACCCAACAGCTATGCAACACTGGCCATGTCTCCAGGAGCCAGAGTCCCAGCTTCCTCACCATGGAGCTACTGTGACAGTCTGGATCAGAGAGATGTAAAGGATTGCATGACTAGTAGCATGTAAATGGACCAGTAAACTTGGCATAAACCGAAAACCCCAAAACTGCTGGCCAGAACACAGCTGTTTTGGTAAAAAGCCTGTGTCTCATGGTTTGGGTGGATTTGAAACATCATAGATGGAAGTCCATTGCCTCTGAGAAAAAAAAAAAGGAGTAATTTTGTCTTTAAGTCTGACAGGACCAGGTCTTAGCTCCATCTACCCGCTCTGAAGTGTTTGGTTGCACACAAAGGCTTGGGAATAGACGTGGTGTTTAGATAGGTTAGATCGAGTAAAATAATCCCACCAGACAGTCTGAGAGTGGAGGCCTCATTTTTGAAGTACAAAAATATGAATTTGAAGAGCTCAAAGCTGACCTAATTCACAGTTAAATCACAGAAGATTTTGCAGCTTTCCCATTTCCCTGGCTTTTTTTTTTTTTTTTGATCTAAGATTTTTGTCACTGAAGGAAAGGGAAGAGATTTCTGAACGCTAAAGACTCGAGTGGAAAAAGCACCCACGTGTGTTGATTTAATGTCCAACGTCGTCTTCTTAACCAGCAAGGAAGAAGCAGTGAGCCTTTAACGAGTGAAAACCAGCTACGGGCCAGCGTGGTACTGTTTTCACCAGTGTGTGTTCAGACGGCCAGCTGTCTACTCAGATAATCTAAGCAGCATTGTGAAAACAGGTTGAGAAAAGAGGATTGAAGGTTACGACATTTCAAAACTTTAGTGTTCAGCTCAATGCTTTTCAGAAAATTAAACAAGAATTTCATATTTTCCTACCTTCTTTCAAACTCCTTTACTGACTCAAGAGGAAAGAAAGCTATGCCCTGTTAGAACCAGGCAACACTGAGCCGTGTTCACCCAGACCCAGAGCCTGAGATGAGACCTGTTTCTTATTTTGTTTGAACAACTTGCCGTCTGGTAATATTTTTCTGTTCTATTTTTAATGGCTATAAAGTTTCTATCACATTCAGTAATTATCTTCAATCTCAGAAGGACGGAGGAAATTCCACAAGAAGAACTACATGAAACATCCAGGGTACAGGTGCCAGAAAATATTGTTTTGTTTAGTGGAGATGAGACTATAAAAATATGGCTCTTTATAAATGATGTTCTCGGGCTTATTTATAGACACTATGACACTCGCTCTTAAACTCCTTATTTAATTGCTAACAGAAACGTTATTTCAAAAGGGAATCGGGGTGCTGAAAACACGGCTTAAAGCGGTATATTCTCCGGAGCATCTCATCATTTCTTCCTCTTAGCCGCTACAGCTACTTAGGAAAAAAGACGTCAGGAGTTAATTTAAGCCACGGCACACGACAAACAAAAGCATTTTGAAGTTTCTCAGGGGCAAGCGTACTAGGCTACATCTTGAAGGAGACTGACTGGAAAGGAATATCAAAGAGAATTTATGGTGTGATGACCACCTCCAGTTAGCTAGCTAAAGTTCTGAGCAAAAAAAATACCACAGTGGTTAAGAGCACAGGGATAAACTCTGCTTGAAGGAGTGTGTGTGTGTGTATATACATATGTGTGTGTGTGTGTGTGTGAGAGAGAGAGAGAGAGAGACAGAGAGACAGAGAGACAAAGGGAGAGACAGAGAGAGATAAAGTAAGAGAGAGATACAGAGAGAGAAAGAAAGACACACAGAAAGACACAGAGACAGAAAGAATGAAAGAGACACAGAGACACAGAGAGAGAAACTTTGCCCAAGGTTACATTTTTAGGTAGCTATATCAAGTGATTATGCTGGGATATTATAATTACTATTGAAAGCTCAAGACATTGACCTAATGCTGTCATTCACTACCCGTGAATACGTGAATCACGATACAGTCAAATTGAAAGTATCTGCCACACTTACCATTCACCATGGACTCCTTGAAAGATAATTCCTTCCACTTACTGAGAATGCCCACCAAATGCACAGAAGGAAAGGAAAGTATCTTCCTGAAAAGGAGAAAAATCTAAACGACAAAATACTGCGCTTCACACCTACCAGAAGTGTGTACCTATTACAGCCTCCTTGGCTCTCTGGCTCTCCGTGAGTAAATGGAGTTAACCCCTCTGCGTTTCTTGCTCACACTTCAGTGTTCTAAGTTCATAGTCTATCTGGGAAAGGTCCTGGAAATACCATCCCATACACTAGACAAACAAAAGACATTTTGAGAGCCTTGGTAGTCAGCAGGAGCTGAGTAGAGAAAGTGACAGAGGGACACATCAGATACTTCCTAGCAGAGTGACCTCAGATGTCTCGGTGTAGTGGGGAAGGGATACGAGCTAGGCATTTCTTTGTTCCTGACAGGGGCCCTCACTGTAAGAGGCGCCCAGGTCACCCACTTCTGAATGCCTGGCAGCTGCTAAGCTAGGCTTGTCCTGAGAGGCAGACGGGATCCACTGCAGAAACCCAGGCTGCTGAAGCAGCGGGGATGATGGCCCTGTGACATTGTCGTGCAGGGCATTTTCTTCTGCTGACCTGTACACGGGTAAATGAAGATAACCCTCGACACAGAACATAACCCACTTCCCTTTCCTGAGCGACACTGGGGAATTGTGGTAAAGAGCCAAGTGCCCCGCCCGTGTGAGCTGCCTGTCCCGAGGAACTTGAGTGTCAGCATTAGCCCCAGCCTGGAAGGGACGATCCAGGGGTCATCTGCCCCCCAGAGTCCTCCGAGGAGAACCTCCAAAGACTCGTTTTGTTATCAGCTTGGATGAATGGCTATCTATCTCAGCTTTGTTTCTCATTAAATATTTACAGAAGGATTATCGCCAGTTTTGCCCCTTTTGTGGTTTTTGTTTTCTGCCTTTAACACACAACACGTCACCTAATAAAAATTGCGGCACATAAGGCACGGTGTGGAGGGCGCCGAGGCCAGTGTGGCTTTACCGGTGTTGTTTTAAGTGTCTGTGCTCCGAATTCCCCGGGAATCCATGCTGTTAACTCCCGCGGATATGAACAGACCTCCCACGCCTGTCGGATCCCACTGTGTATTTATTAGGAGACAGCCTTTGCTTCTAGACACTGCACACGGGGCTGTATTTTTCCCCCTGGGTGCTTGCGTTCCTGACCACACTTGTTTGAAAAGAGCCCCTAAAATATATGGCTAAGCTGGGCAGGCAAAACAGTCTGGGTAATCAGAGGGCATGTTTAGGAAACATTGCTTACAGGGGCCAGCCGCTCTTTAATGAAACCTCCAAGACGATAAATAGCCGAGTCCCCTTCTTCGGGGTCATGGGTGCCGGCTGCAGCGCTGGTCAAAAACCAAGTGGAGTCAGGGTCCTCAGAAGGGAGAGATAGGAAAACATCAAATGCTTGGCCACTTGGCCTGGAAATGCTAAGCGAACAGGGACTGAAATCAGGCCCTTTCACTAGCACAACGAATCATAAAACAGCCACTTCAAAGGCTTTTCAGCCGGGGGGAGGGGGATAAAGTTAAAATCAAAAAGAAAAATGCCTTGGTGAAGTCTGGATGGATCTCTGAAGGGAGAGTGTTCACCCTGTCACAAGAAGTTTTCATCTAATTGTTCAAGGTCAGGTTTAATTTATATTAAAGCCTAGGCTAGCGTTCCCTCTCTTTAGCGGACCTCCTTTCCGAAGTCCCCACAGTACAGCTTGGTGCTAGGTGGTAACCCATTAGCCTAAAGGAAAAGCTCACCCCCGAAGCAGGTAGATTTTAGCTGACCCCAAAGGAGGATAGAATTTTGCCTTGTAACTCTTGCCTCTTCAGTTTTGAACAATGAACTAAATACTGTTGAAAACCAGAGTCAAACTTTTGTAGGCTACCCACTCTTACCTGTATTTCTTAATAAAAATCTGACACTGGGAAATTCTGTGTCCACATAAAAAACTATTTAGCATTCAGTCCCCCCACCACCAACTTTCTTTAGCCACCAAAAAGAAAAAAGGAAAAAAAAAAAAAAAAAAAAAAAAACAAACAAAACGCTGATGGAGTAGCGCCACCGTCTGGACATTTTAAGGATGGCAGGCAGGTTCCTTTCCCTTAAAAGATTAAGCACATTTATCTTTTGGGGGACTCGTTAGACTTACCTAAGTGTTTTAAGAACGTTCAGAGGAATTCTGAAGGCTCCTCCAGTTGATTCATAGTAGAAAAGAATGATGAATTTCACTTGGGGGATGTTTTCTGAAGAAAACAGAGTATGGGATGAAGGGAAACAAGCCTTACACTTTACACTTAAAAGATAGACTCGGAACTAGCTAGTGAACGTGCGTGTCACAGGACAAACTTTTGCCCTGTGGACAAGGATAATTGTCATGTCTGACCCACAGGGCGCTGGGTAGGTCAGAAGCTTGGGAAGTGCTTAACGTGGGGTCTAATTGCAGCAGTGGTCAGCGATGAGAGAGATTATTAAAACTGTATTTATTTAACTCGCTTTCAAACGTACAAATGAGCAGTCGCAGCGTCGGCAGTGACTCTGAGTGCCTGGATCCTGTCCCAGACAGAAAGTTTCCACGCTTTTCTTTACGTCATGGGAACAAGAGGATCTGCCAATATTCTGAGAAGGAGCCATCTCTCCCCCGCTCCCCACGCGCTAGGGCCTGGGCTCACAGCTGCTCAGCACCAGCCCCAGGACTCTAGGGATGAGCAGAGCCTTCTCTTGCCCTGCCCCACCCACCTCCTACCTCTGCTTTGTTCTGCGCACGCGCCCTCGCCATGGGTGTTTACACAGCCCCATGGCCCCTATGTTCTGTCTTGCTTTGTTTATTTAAATCTCACCTCTCCTGGAGACACAGGTCCTACCTTTTCTGAGAGTTCACCTCCTGTTCTCTTTCTTACTGCCCGTTTTGGACCTGCAAGGATTAGTATTGGCGGTGACTCCCTGACTGCCAAACTCATGAAGGGCGGGTATAAGACGTGACTTGCCTCTGTACCCTGGGCAGCCATGAGATGCTAACATCCCTGGTCTTCAACTCGACAATAAAAACATATGTCAACGCCCACTTCACTACTAAGACAGTCTGTCAAACATTTGGCACAAACTGAAACCTGGACTCCAGGTCTAAATTTAACAGAGAACAGCCCTTCACAGGTTAGAGAGAGTAGGGCTTCCACTCCTGGGTGGCACTAAAAGTCTAGTGTGGCTCTAAGTTGGCAGTAGGACCTCATGTTTATAGGAATAGTGCTTCCGCGGTTACCACTCCCCATGCCTCTGGGTACAGAAGGTGCCTGGTACAGAACAGAGAAGTTCAGCCCCAGATGGGGCCTGGGCTGGGGATAGGGCTGAACTAGTTACAATCCTGCTTCTAGTTCACCCAGTGCCTTTAAGGTTTTCTGTCATCACTTTGATCCTCCATACAATATACATTTTGCCCCTGCTTTACCAAGTCCCTGCAGATATCAGGAATTGTCCCAAGGTATAGTTCTCAAAACAATTTCAGTTCTTCAATTTTTTTTAAATACCCGTATCAACCAGCAGAGGGCAGTGGAGGACAAACTGAGCTCTGGGTTGACTGTCCCAGGTTCGTGGTCTAAGGTGAGGGCTACAATCACATGGTATTTGATGGTAACACTTTGCCGCAATCTCTCTGTATTGCCCTTGAAGTTTGAAGCAGTCTGGTCGGTGTTCTGCTCCTCCAACTTTCTCAGCACTTAGCTCCTTCGCGGAGAGCATCTCAGCCCAATATCCTCAGCTGGAGAAAGGAGGGTGCTGGGTGCAGAAGAAGGACCAGGCAGTAATGCAGAGAGATTCACAGCAAGAAAGGAGAGACCTGAGCCTGCGACCCACGGTTCCGGGGAGGATGTCTCACAGAGAGAAGTCTGGAGAAAACTAAGGGCATTTAGAATGTTCTGGGTGGTCTGGAAGTAGGAAAGGAGACGTGGCGGCCCAGGCTGTGTGGTGGTTGTGGTATAGAAAGCAGCTACTGTCTGTGGGCTTAAGACCACTTCAGATGAGACACAGAAATGTTACAGACTCACTTCATGATTCAGATTTTACAGCTGAAGGCCCGGATCCACACTTCTAGCCCATGGACAGCCCACTCTGTACACGGTTGAGAGTAGGTGGGAGATGTACTGGTCATGGCAGAATTCAACAGAATAAACAAAAGCCTGGATAAAACTCACAGCCTGACCACCAGGGCCACACAATTCTAGAGTAAATGTGTATAAGGTGGCTCAGAAAAACTGAACAGCAAAAGTCACAGGGAGGGGGAGTGGAGGGGGCAACCATGGCATTTAAATCATAATCTAAATATTACATTCAAACGGATCATGTGGGCAGAGGCAAGGCGAAGTGATGGAATTGTCCCAGTGCTCCAGCAAAGGGTGAAGATGCTAGATTCGCAGTTAGATGGGTGTAGATTCAAACTCAGTTATTGAAGTTTAGATTTAGACCTGAGAAAGGCATGCAGTAGTGGGTTATAGATGAGTGTTTGACTCATCTTTGCACAGTTGGTGTTCATTCATTAAAAATTGAATCGGGAAGGTGAACAGTTCTAACGCTTAGAAATCTCTTCCTTTAATTCTTTTCTTCTCCCCCAGTTTTTGGATCCTTTCTGTGTTTTCCTGTCAAGAGTCGCTCAGAAAAACCCAACCTTTCTACTAAACTGGAGCTCTGCAAATGTCTGGATGGTGGCTCTCAGGAACAAAGCCCTCCCCAGTGCCTCAGTGTTGCTGCCCACCACACTGCCATCCTTCATGGTCTGCCTGGTGTCATTTCACCAAAGGCCACCTCTTCTAAATAGAGGTTCCTAAGGAGTGTCTCCAGCCACAGTCCTTAAGAAAGCCACGCCTTGACTCTAAAAGCTTCTGAGTGGTGAGAATCCCTGGTCTCCCACGGTCACCCTCTGCTCTCCTGAGCCCAGGACTGTTTTCTCTATGCTACCTTCTGCATCAACCGCACAGTCTGGCTTTGCCAGAGTCTCCTGAGGGTCAGATTGCAGCCACCATTTTTCTGGGGCCATAGAACAGGCTAGAGTAAAACTTGGAGAAAAAAAATAACATGTAAATGTGGAAATAATTTGCCTGCTTGACATTCCTACCATCCACCAAAGGAACTAGTGAAGGATAGTCCTCCCAATGTCTTGCTCAAACAGACTTGTTTTTTTTTTGTCTTGGGGGAGGGGTTTGTTTGGGGTGTGTCTTTGTTTTTGTTTAAATGAGATCACACCGACTGCCAAGACAGTCTAGAGATTAGAGGTATAGAACCTTCATGTTCCCTAAACCTTGAGTGAGGACGAGTCCTCCACGTGTGAAGAACCAGTGATCCAGAGCCACCTCCCTACAGGATCAGAGACAGAACACTCAGCTAGCGAGACTCCAGCCACCAGGCCTGTCGCGTGCCTTCGAGGTCAGGGACAGACATGGCCCACACTAGTATTTGTTAGAAAAGGAGGCAACTGTGCTCTGGCAAGCACTGGGTTCCGCCAGTGGTGAGGGACAGCAGGAAGGCGTGGAGCTGAGGACCAGGCCAGGAAGGCCCAGCACCTGCCAGAGTTGGCCCCCTGCCAATCATTGCCCTCAGTCATGTGATCTAGTTTGGTTTGTATGTCTTACCTCGCTCGCCATACCACTGCTTGTACAAGAGGCAAACCGAAAGTAAAGACAAACAAACAATGGTCCAGGCAACCAGCCTACCACCACGTCTTTCCTCGCCCCTACCCCCTCACCTCCATCTCATAGATTTTAATAGCAGCCACAGATCCTGGCCCCTGTTGCTATATCTTGCACCAAGTGACTGGCCTGGGCTCCGCGTCTGTGGCTGCATTTCCTAAGTCATGCAGTAAAGCTCTGGAGGATGAACATGGGGGACCCGAGGCGACAGGGCGGGGATCTTGGCTGACTTATCCCCTGACACCCTCCCCTCCCCTCACTGCACTCCTGTCCCATCACTCTTCACTCTCCTTCAGGACAGCCTGGATTTCAGTTGAATGTCATGAAAGAAAGTTGGCCCCAGAGGTGTCTCTAAGTGTCTCTGCCCAGCACTAAAGAGAATTTTTTTGGCAGAACTTCCAAGGTACAAGTAAACTCCTAACAGCTTTTTGGCACATCGGGGACAATTAGACATCTGCATTCCCTAATCGTCCCTTGGGGACGCACCCCAAGAAGTATGGCCATGCACCCGCCATACTTCTGCTAAAGTGTGGATTGGGTTGGATTTTGGGTCTCTCCTTCCCATTCTGTCCTTGGGGCTCAAGCAAGGTGGAGGAAACACAAGATATCTTTTATCTGGGGCCAGTCTGACAAGCGAGCATTAGCAGAGGAGCGAGCTCCAGAACCCACAAGAACTGCCTGAAGAAAGTCAGGGATATTTGTGCCTGTGACCACCTCCCCACCAAAATTCTTTCCATTTTATTCCAAATGTGAAAAAATTGTGGGAGCCTTCTGATTAGCTCCTTTGCCACAAGAAGTGAGCTCAAAGTTCCAAGTCACTGAGAATCAAGTCACAGAGGGCCTTATCCTTGCTGGGAGTGATGACAGCTCCCAACAGGGCTCCTTCCTGGCAGAGGTGAGTAGCTGCCATCTGTATAGCACTGGGTGAGCCTCAACAGGGCCAGACCTGCAGAAGTCCTCAGAGGGGAGAGCTCTGAGTCCCACCTGGGTATCCTGGCCCAGGGCCTGCCACAGTGGTCCCTATCACATGTGTGGCCCGATCTGGAGGAGCAGACTTCCCCCCACTAGACTGCCCAGTGGGAAAGAGGGGTGTCCCCATCTCTGCACAGAAGGATGGCATGCAAGCTGTCCCCCTGGTGGAGCTCGCTGACCAAAATGAGAACTGTGCTTCAGCTAAGGGGGAAAATGTTTCCAAAATGAGCTACAAGTCAGTTTACACAAAGGAGAAGGGCAACTCTATTAGGTTGCAATCTCTGGTTGGGAAATGTGTTTCTAAAGGGAGCTTGCGTGCCATGGAAACAAAGCCCCGAAGCCCAGTTTCAGCTTATTAGCGCTAAATTGGCCACAGCAAATGAGCTCCGCGGTTGTCAGTGACCTGAGGTTTTATAAGCACACGGGGACTGTTTGCAGACATTCTACACGCGCCCCACAGAGCAGCTGGGGGAGGCAGCTAAGCCTACACTGGCATTTCGGAGGCTCAGAACAGCCATGAATCCAGCCCATCAGGCACCCTCTGCACAGGAGTCTCCCTGGGGTGGGAGCCTTCCTGAGATCTCTGCCTTCCCCTTGGCTTTCTTAAGCGGGGAAAGACCAGAGAATAAAAAGTGCAGACGGCCAGATCTGTGGGTAGGAGCTTTTGTCTGAAACCACTGAGAGCGGATCTGGAACAGTCCTATACTGACAGAGAGGTCTTTGAAAGAGAGGGACAAAGGTTTCCACCCTGCAGAGAAGCAGGAGAGAACAGGGGAACAGGAAAAAAAAAAAAAACAGAAAAACCAGCCTCATGCTCAAAGTAACAGTTTGATGAGGATCAGATTCTGTCTTTTACGGTCCCCAGTTTTCTCTCAGTAGGTCTCACCCTGTGTGGAGTCCACACACTATGGGCAGAAATGGAACCATGAGCTGCTTGTAGCATGAACAGAATTAGAACCGGATCAGTCTGGAAGAGAGATGAGAGGCGGCCCTGGGGAGAATGACAGAAAAGTACTGTTTCGGGAGAGAACTCAGAAATTGTGGGCGCTAAGTAGCAGAGAAGTATCTCAGACAGAGAGATGGTGGGTACCTGGAGTGTGGGGCAGGTTGCTAAGGATGCTTCCAGTGGAAGAAATCCAGGAAGCGAAGGGAAGAAGAGGCAGGCAGGGTGAGCCGGTGAGCTGTGCGGCCCAGCCGGGACTCGTGTGTGGCAGTCTGGATCTGGGGTGTAGACCATGCTGATTAATTGTCCAGTCTTGAAACTCCTCTTTCCAACTTTAAAACCCTCAGTTCTTCTAGCACACTAGCCATTCATGCCGCCCCATGCCAGCCCAGTTCATGTACGCACACACACATGCGCATGCTCACATGCATGCACATACACCATTCATGGTTTACTGTGGCTGTCTTGTCTCTTTGTTTGTTTGTTTGTTTGTTTTTTCCAAGACAGGGTTTTTCTGTAGCTTTGGAGCCTGTCCTGGAACTCGCTCTGTAGACCAGGCTGGCCTCAAACTCACAGAGATCCGCCTGCCTCTGCCTCCTGAGTGCTGGGATTAAAGGTGTGCTCCACCACCACCCAGCTCTGTGACTATTCTTGACTAATTGCGCCAAAAAAAAAATCTTTTCACCCCTTTTTTCTTGTCTCACCAGGTACTCTTGGAGCATCCTGTTATATTAGTGACCCTGGATTCTACAATGAATCAAGCGCCCTGTCAGACGATGGCAAAATTAGATGGCATCTGCTTTGCCCCCTAAGACTACACTTGGAGATTATGTAATAAAGGCCTCTGGAGAAGGAAGCGTGGGTAGGAACACATCGCAGGGGTTTGATGGCATGACAACTGAGCAGGGCCCCAAGGAAAGACCAGATTTCCACTGAGCACAATGGGCAGTTGGGTAGAGCCTTGTGGCAATGGACAAGCAGAAGATGCAAACTCAAAGGGATGGGGTGTCTCTGACATCCTCCTTGCTAGCTCCCCTCACCTGCTAGTTTTGCATGTCAAAGTCTTGAGCCTCACAAGACACCATCCCTGTTCATAGGTGCTCCTTTGTAATGGTGAGCATCAGAGAGCTGCAAGGTGACATCCACAGATGAGAAGTGAATGGGCTTGTACCTGGGAGACCGTCTCCATATTGTGACAATTGTCCTAGGACTGGTTCATCAGGATAGATGGCATGAATGAGAAACGGTTAGAAATTGGAGGTCTCGTGGGTGGTGGAGGGCAGACCTAGGAGGGCTGGGAAGTGAGTGTGCTCGGGATTCCTCATGTGAAATTCCCAAATAAGCAATAAAAATGTTATGGAAAAAAAGGAAGAAATCGGAGGTGTGCATTAAGTGGCAGCCTGCTCTTGGAAGTTACTAACATTTTCTAGAATGTTCTGGTACAAAGGTGAGACCCTTGGTGTGAAAGGGCACAAAATATGGAGAGAGTTCACACGTGGGAGACACCTAACAAGTGTGTCAGTATCCGGAGAAGAGCAGGGAAAGAGAGACAACTGGGATTAGCATTTGGGCAAGGGGCAGTGATCTTGATGGCCACGGTGCAGATACTCCTTTCCTATGCGAAGAGATGCTCGATCTTATTCATTCTCCCTGAGGTCCGAAAGAAAATGGCTTACTCACAACCAAAATGATTTTAATCAGGTAAAGGTATTTTAAACAAGGAGTCTCTTAAAATATGACCAGTGCTTCTAGTCTAAATTTATAGATGGGTTTTGCCAGCAGCACGCTGAAAACACTTACATAATATCTTCAAGGAGAGCTTGGATTTCCGAGTAGAAGAGGTCTAGTGGCCTATGAATATCCCAGAACTGACCATCTCATCGCAGGGTGGACCCTTCGGAAATACTTCTCTAAACTGTTGCTCCACACCAAGTCACACTCCCTGCCTTAATTTCCAGGCAGCAGAAGGGCAGGTGGACTGCCCAGTTGACTCTGCTTCCTCCACCCTCACACTCAGTTCCATAGCCCGGACGCTTGGTGTCCTCGTCGCTGGCTCTTTGCTGCCGTTCTCAACATCTTGTGGTCTCAGTCTCGAGAAAGTCTGTTTATCTATACTGCGATTGCCACAAGAGACGAAATTGTGCAAACTGCCTTTGGTAAACTTTCACAATAAACAAAATTCCAGCACGGTCATGCCTTGGAGGTCTGAGGAGGTCTAAGAACTGACAACAAATTTAGGAGAGCAAGGCATGAATCACCGTCCGCGGAGTCTCTAAATTTAACCAGGACTTTAATTAGGGAGCTGGATTTACGGCACTGAGAGGAAGAGTTCCAACAATGGGAGACATCCTGGCTGAGATGGGGTTCTTTGGCTACCTTTCATTTCTCTCAACCACACCTGTCTCCCCTCATTCCTCTCCACCTCCCATGGTTCTGCGGGCAGTTGCTTGCCAACAGCTGTGCGTCAAGAGCATGCGGGTGCGCTGTTTACACCCCTCAAGCAGAGCATAGCTGAAGCAGGACTTCTGCCTGCAGCAAGGCTAGTTGAGGGCCAAGCACTATGGAGAAACCAGATTCTAAGCACTGTCCTATAGGACCCACTAAATAGACCTGCCCCCTTGCCGATCCATCAAAGTGCCGAGCTGTTGGAGACTCCGTAGCTCTTTGCGAGAAGTGTGTGTTTCCCCTAAACTTACTTGTTATTAGCCAGTAAATAAGCTTCTCGTTGGTACCTAACTTCTTCTTCAAAACTACTCCCAGCTCCCCAACTTCGAGGTTGAACTGTGTTAACAATGCCTGGCGTGGAAAGTCCCTGTAGGGTTTGTAAGAAATTAATGTTAGACCCTCTCAACAGAAAGCTAAGGCTTTGCAAAACACACCATATGCTTGTCACTTTGCCAATGAATCAAGATGTTTTTGCAGCCTTCTGAGTCTAAATAATTAATGGGAATGTCTAAAGATTACCCCAAGGTTCAGGGAGTGGGGATGGGGCCTCTGTGGTGTCCAACGTGACTCAACCTCAACTCAGTCCAATATTTCATGTGATAAATGGCCAGGCTTCACGACCGCCCCACCCACCCAACTCATCACCGTTTTTCATTCCCCCTTCTTCCCCCTTCCTCTTGTTTCTTATGTTGGGTTCTCTGGTTTGCTTCACGCAAGTGTGGTTACTGCTTACCATCTTCAGACATAGCACTAGTTCCAACTTTCTCCAGCTTCCGCAAGGATTGTCATTCTAACAGATACACTTTAGTATGAGCCACTTCCTTTTGGTACCCTCTTGCCAAACAGTTAATCTAAATCAATGAATCAAGTAATAATAAATAAAATTAAAAATAAAATGAATAAATAAATCAATAACCTGACTAATTGTGGTGCTTATAGACAACAGGGTTTTTTTTGAAATATTTTAAAAGAACAGATTAAGTTCTTCCTCTATAATTTTGATATATTCATGATCGTTTTAAATAGACCTTTGCCATATGAACTTAGGCAAAAGAACTCATCTTTATTCTTTATCATCTTTTGGGAAAATCAGTTTCTGGAGCTCACTGCCTATTGCTGACCCATTTCTTCCCTCTCAGAGCTGTCAGAATGAAGTGCTAGTCAGTTCTCAACAGAATGGTCCATTTGTTTCCTTTTTCTTTTGTTTTTTGTTTCTTTCTTTGGTCTCACACTACAAGAAGACTTGCCTGGAACTTCCTATGTAGGCCAGGTTCCCTTGGAACTTGTGGCAACCCTCCTGACTCCATATCCTGAATTCCAGTATTACAGTTGCTCCCTGCTACATCTGTCTTACTTTTAATTGCTTATCTATCTTTAACTTAATAAAACAATCAACTTTTAATATAGAGGTAATGATGCATACCCACAGCTCCAGCTACTTGGGAGGGTGAGGCAGGAGGACCACTTGAGTCCAGGTCTTGGCCAATCTAGGCAGAGCAATGAGACCCCTGTTTCAAAACAAAGCAAAATAAAATGGAGGTCTAGTACACGTCCTTTCCCAAATGTAAGACTGTCCTTATAGTTCCCATCACGCTTGTCCATTGTGACACCTTAACTGATGACAGAGCCCTTTGGTTTATGTAGGAAATCCAGGGGGGCAGAGTCATCACAGTAAGTACTTCCTATACAGGGCTTTACAGTAGATCCCGAAGAAATGTGTATTTCAGTAAAGCTGAAATTGGGCATGACAACATTTTGAATGTTTGCTCTCATCCTTCCTTAGGCAGCAGAAGAGTTACAGTTGGAATTGGAGGCTATATATTCTGTTGCTGAGCTGGCAAAATACATAAAGTGACAACCCAAATGCAAAGAAAGAGGATAAATGACTTACTTTGTTTACTGAACAAATAAGTAATATTTCAAATAGAAAAAAGTTGATTGGCTTAAGCTTAACATATACCAAGTGCAGTACAACTGCCTTGCCTAGAACTAGATCCAAACTGCAGAAATACCTTTCGAAAGAGAGACAGAGAAAGACAGAGAGATTGTGGTATGTATATGTGTGTGCGTGTGTGCGTTTGCATGTGTGTGTATGTATGTGTACATGTGTGTGCATGTGTGTGCTGTGTGTTTGTGTATATGTGTTTGTGTGTGTGCATGTGTGTATGTATGTGTTTTGTGTTTTTGTGTGTACGTGTGTGTGTGTGTGTGTGTGTGTGTGCTTGAGGGCATGTAGATGTACACACGCATGTGGAGGCCAGGGCTTGATGTCAGCTGACTCCAAATATCATTCTTCACTCTCTCTTTTGAGACAAAGTCCCTCGGTGAACCCAAAATTCACCATTAACAAAACTAGCTGGCCAACAAGATCCAGAGATCTGCTTGTCTCTGCTGGCCCATCCCGACTCCCACTCCCTTGCTAGGGATGAAGACTCAAGTGATCATGTCTCACATAGTGTGTAGGGACCTAAACTCAGGTCCTCATGCACATACCAAAGGTACTTGACCAACTGAACCATCATCTCCCTAGCACCAAAAAGACCTTTTAAAGATAACCAGGTATTCTACCATAGTTAATGCAAATACATGTTATGTTAGCCCAAGCGGAATCTCATATGTTTTAAAAATTCATACACCGTACCTTAGGTCGCTCACCACTTGGAATGTTCTCACGACTACTCCTCTTGACTTTCATAATGCCTTTGCTGAGATTCCTCCCAAAGGAAGAACTCGCATCTCATGTATGAGTTCTTGCCTGGTGTGATCCTGTGAAGCAAGGGGGTGGATGATGTGGGTGGTGGCGGTGTGGGAGGATGGGAAGACAGAAAGCAAATGAGGAGAGAGGGTGAGCAGGAAGGAGGACTTCTGTGGACTAGTGACCTGGTCCTCCCTCTGACATCATCATAGTTGTCACAGTGTAACCCCCCAAACCTACTGTTCAAATGAAAGCAGAGGAGGAAATTTTTCTTCAGCCTTACTCTCCAGTGAAAAAAAGCTTGCCCTACTAGCACTATTTAGATAGCACTTCCAGGAAGTACGGATGCAGGTATAAGCAGGATCCCATGATGCTCTGGGGCAGGAGGGAAGGCATATGGTGTCTAAGCCTGATGTGACCTGAAACCAATACAGGTGGAAGACCTAAAGGGATGCAAAAGGCATTAGACATGTATTGATAGTAGAAATTAACGTGCAATAAAAACTATGGACCCTTAGATATGGCAGGGCCAAAATGTATATTATTACGAACTAAAAAAAACAAAGTGAGAAAAATATTTTACCTAAGATCCTAAAGTTAGAGCCAAATACAACTTTAGTCATTTGGACTACTCAATTTCCTCATTCCTCATTTCCATCCAAGCACATGGTTATTATTATGTTTTATTACCATAGAACTAGTAAACATAAAGAAAGCAAAAACTATAATAAAAAAACTATGGTGCAATATATTGTTTCTCTTTTTTTTTCTAAAATGAAAGCATTCATATCATCCAGGTAAGTTTCTGTAAGCCAACGTTCCAAGATTCACTTTTATTTTGAACTTGTATCCTTAGCAACATTTTCTTTCCATTCCCATAGTTTTGTGTCCTAGTTAGAAATATAATCTTTAAGTATTCTGAAAAGTTATCTGTAAACGGAGACTTCACTTTGTTTCTCAGCCACGCAGACTCAAATAATCACACAGAAACTATAATAATTATACTGGTTGGCCAATGGTTTAGGTATATTCCTAGCTAGCTCTTACATTTTAAATTATCCCATTTCTATTAATCTATGTATCACCACGAGGCTGTGGCTTACCAGTAAGGTTCCAGGATATTTCTCCTTTGACAGCTACATGGCATCTCTCTGACTCTGCCTTCTTTCTCCGTGTATTCAGTTTAGTTTTTCAGTTATTCTGCCCTGCCCTAGGTCAGGGCATCTTCTTCATTAACCAATGGTAATAGAGCATATTCGTAGCATACAGAGGGAAATCTCACATCAGTTATCAAAATGCTATGAATTCTACTCACCTGCTTTTATGAAGTTGAATGATCAGGAGAGAAATCTACAATCATTAGCATCATCTTCTAGCCAACAACTATCTAGTATTTTGTATACTTGATGCAAAAATTAGAAACTAACTTTCCCCACCTGCAGGGAGTCTATAATCTAATCGCAGATACACAACAAAGTCCTTATGATGTCATTAAATGAATGCTTCACCTGAAGTACAAAGAAGAATTCGGGGTTTAAAATAGTCATGGGGTTGATAGCTTTTCCAAGCTTTGTAATAAAATAAATTTTTAATGAAGCTTTGGGGGGGAAGCAAAGAAAGAATTAAGGAAGAATGGAAAAAATTCAAATTTACTGGAAGCAACCAAGTATCATACACATACATAAATTAAAAACAAAGGAAGCCTAACTGTAATTCTGCTTTTTCAAATAAATTATATCTTTTCTAATGGCATAAAACTACTGCTGGCTTCTCATAG
>NW_004949109.1:7599803-7606233 GCF_000317375.1 Microtus ochrogaster
CTTACAGGAAGCACTCTGGAGGGTAAGAGGCTGCTGTTTTCCATGACCTAATCTGGCTCTTCTTGCTATTGTCACTCTCCCCAGATTTCCTTAGAAAGGTAATTCCAAAGGCTGCTTGGCTCCTCTCACAGAATAGATTTGCCAAGGGAGCCAGGAGTCTGGAGAGGCTCTGAGAATCTTGGAGACCGAGGAAAGAACATTCTGGAGCATGACTGGATTTGAGTTTACCTTCATGTTCCCCCTCTTTGTGCCATGTCACTGATTTAAGAGTTGCAAGACCAAAACATGACTACTGACTCCAGACAGCAAAATGTGTTTATTTTTTCAAACGATAGTAAAACAAACAACCCCAAGCCCACACAGTCTTGTTTTCCTTTCTCTGTTAACTGTAGGGACATTTTCTAGCAACTCAGCTGGTCAGGATCCTGGTCTAGGATTCCTTGTGCTTCGGACAAAGGGTGCTTAAGTACGACTACCCAGGCCCCACACCTTAGGCCATTTGCCTCTGCCAAGGAAACCATGTCTTTGGCTTTTTAGACTGTAGAGCATATATTAGGAAAGAAGAGGCAAATGAGGTGTTGTTTTGGGAGATTTGCTCATAGTGTCACTCTGAAATTGCCAATAAAACTAAACCTTGAATCAGAGGTGGAGTCAATGTCCAGCTGGCCAGAATTAGCCATAGAGGTTCTGGAGGACTGAGATAGGAGGGCTCGGGACGTAGTAGGAAGGAGCTTAGAAAGATGTATGGTCTTTTCCATCTGGGAAGGTGAAGGGGTAGGATCAGCTTATCTTTTCTTCGTCACTCTGTGGATATATCAGGTTTCTACCGCAGTATCTGACTCCTGAGATTTTATTGATAAAAGAATAACTTAAATGCTTCGAGAATAGGGCGCAGCTGGTCTGAACTCAAGCCTGCAGATCTTGAGCCAGAAAGCTTTCAACCCGCCCCTACCCCAGCCATTCCCTTCCAAACCCCAGTCTGGTAACGCATGTCAGAATTGCTCATGCATCTGATAGGTATTTTGATTGATGTATTGGTCTTCGGAGTTGTCTTTGACTTTTCCTGGTGAAATGCCTTGAAATTTCAGTTTAGGTAGGTGGCTTGGTAAGGTTTTCCTCATAAAGGCTTAAGAGAATCGAGGCATTCTTGGACATTGTTCGAAAACAAGGGAAAAAGAAAGCTTAAGAGCCCTTGTGGAGACAGTCACACTAATCGCCTGTCCCCACGACCTGTCCTCTTAATGTCTTATGCTAAGAAAGCCTCGGTGACTCCGACTGCTAATTCCTCCTCTGCTGAGCTATTGTCTCTCTGTCTAAAGACAGCCTGGGCATCCAAATAGGCTAGGATCCCAGAAGTGGGAGGAGGGGAGAAAGTAGAAATTTTGAGTGGTATTATTTATAAAGTAATAAAAAAATTTAAATTTAAAAAAAAGAAAGCTTGGGCAAATCCTAACAGAGTTGGAAGGAAAGAATAAAAGGCTTACAGCTAGAATACCTTTTATTCTATTAACTGGCTCAGTAGTAGACTTCTTTCTCAAATCCTGGCAAAGGTAAGGCCTTTCTCTCTAGGAAGGGTGTAAGCAGAGTTAATTTGAAAGGATGAGAAGGTGAGGCACAGGTCCAACTGCTTCTGGAGACCGAAGGAAGAAACACCAGAGATTCTGAGGTCTTTTGAGTCACAGAGTCAGCAGGTCACCTCCAAAAGACCAAACAATAGGCGGTACCACCATAGACAGGAACCCAGCTTGGGGCCATCTGGGCCTTTGAAACCAGACAGAGGTCCTGATAGTCATTACTTCCAAGTGCCCAGTGGGATCTAAGAGACATGCTCTGTGCGGGAAGATAGCAAAGTCTCGGGCCTCAAATATTGCCACATGCAATTTTAATGCGTATTATTTGGTACATAATTGAAATTAACCAAGCACTCGAAATAAAATCACATGAATAAAAATCAGTAGGCACAATGGATGACAGAAGAATAGAAATTCTGGTGTTGCCATTATTAGACAAAGACTTTTCTGATTTTGAAAAATAATTATGACTATTTAAATAGAGACCTAGAAATCTTTTAAAAGGCATGTCTGTTTGATGAGTAATAACAACAAACATGTTTAGTGGGTTTGTTTGTCAGCCATGTTTTCTCGCTTTGATTGGCCATATATCTTCTTGTAAACAGTTACTTTCTGATACCTACTTAGAAATATGCATTATAGATATTTTCTTGCAGTCTGTGATTTATCCTTCTGTTGGTAGCATCTTTTCTTTTTAAACTTTCATGGAGCTTGCTCTTTGACAATTTCATAAGTGTATAAAGCACATTCCAATTATTATAAACCTCCATCTCTCTCCCACCTCTATTACCCTTCCGGCTCCACAAGTCCCTCTCGCACTCATGACTTCTTGTTCTTGTTGTCATTGTCATTGTTGCTGTTATTTTGTGACACACTAAGTTTGATTAAGATCGTCTGTGGGGTCATGGGTTAGAACTATCCATGGAGTCTAGTGGACTCACTATTATACACACAACTTAAAATGTGCTGCGGAGATGAGGAGAGAGCACGAGACACAAACCCACGTGTATAAATTTATTAAGAAGATCTGTGCAGACGAGCTTGGGGAAACAGTGAACAAAATGGGAGGAAGAGAGGGTGGGAATGGCACATTTAGCTTTTAAAGGTTTCCCAGCACATGCACATGAGGGGGAAAAATGTGCCCACGTCAGACGCTGATGACAGGCGACGCTAAGCCCTGCGCCTGCGTACAGGGGCTTCTATGTCAGACGCTGGTGATGCTGATGGCGGGCGACTCACGCATGTGCACCTGGGAAACATGTGCTAGCCTCAGAACCCGGAAGTGCAGCCTTACGGGTGGCTAAAGGAATACACAACTAAAGACAATGATTACTCCACCAAATACACTAGTAGCCAATAGTTAAGCAGGAAGAAGCAGGGCCCTGGACACTCCTCTCCCATCCACAACTGACTGTTGGATCGGCCCAGCCTTCTATAGTCCCAATGTAGGCATTGGCTGTACCACATCTGGGCACAGCATTAGCGGCTCTTCTCCTACTCTAAGGCTGGATGCTGGCTACAGATCCTAGGCTGCAGGTCAGAATTGAGTTTCAGAATGAGGTGAAGCAAAGGCAGAGGAGATCAGGCTCAGAAGAACCAGATGGACTGCAGGTCCAGATGGGTGAGTAGAAGGATAAACACATAGCAGTTCAACTAGACCATGTCAGCATCAGGGAACAAGCGAAACTGAAGCCCCTGGGTCAGCTAGGAGTTCTCTTGTCTCACACACACAATGGTCAGATGAGAGGTCCCTGGAGGCTGTGGCTGTGCCCGTCCTGGGTGCCATCTCTTTATGACATCCTGGTGAAGGAGCTGATGTGTCTGATGAGCTCTCAAACCTGGCTTTCCTGATACGATTTTAAGATACTCGTGTGCCCCTGCTGTCTCGATATATCTGGATATATTTCTAATACGACACCCTTTCTGTACTCAGGGATTTGTCAGTTATCAATCTGTGCCATGTGAGTGATGCCAGAATACAGTGCCAGCCAGGTGTGCACCCAGGTGCAGTCATTCCCCATCCTCAAAACAGAGTGAAAACCTCCTGTACAGAGAATCTTCCAGGGCTAGACACAATCTAAAGAAAAAACAAACAAACAAAAAAAAACCACTGTTTTACACACAGAATAACTTAGAACGGGGCACAGTCTGTTCTCAATATTCACAGCCAAGGTCGAATATTCGAGTGCAGGATAGCTGAGTTCTCCTCCTTGGGTCTCAGAGAATGACATCAGGGTTAAACACACTGAGCTCTGATCTGAAAAGTCTGTGAAGGAATCTGCCTCCAGCCACTTTCAGATTGTTGGCGGACTCCAGTTTCTCTTTTTTTTTTTTTAAATTAGACAAATTTTAAGAAGTTTATTTTAAAAGATTTTTAAAAATCCTCATATTTAAAATTTTACATAGTCTTCATTAATTATAATACTAAATAAGGTGCCTCCTGTGCAGCCCTTTTCCTGCTATTGATCAATGGGTCAGGAGCCAGTAAGACTGCTAGGGAAACAGAAGGTCATTCATAGCTAAAGGTCAGCTCAGCAAGAGGATGCAGCAGCCCCAAATAGTTATTACTCTAGTAACAGAGCGTGAAGATTCATGATGCAAAAACTGACTGAACGTCAAGAAATAGACAAATCCACTGATAGTCACGAATTGCTACAGCCCTCTTTGAACAACTGATAAAAATGAGTATACATGCAACCAGTAAGGATGTGAGACACTTGAACACCACTGCCAAACAATGTGGCATTATCGGTATCCAGGCAAAATTCCACTCATGAGCAAGAGAGCATGCATGCTTCTTAAGTATACATGGAACATGTACCAAGATCTATAAGGCCAGTCAATACATGAGAATATCTCAAGCCATTCATTGTCTGTCCTCTGACCACCACATATATTATGCAGAAAATATATCTGGGAACATCTGAAAATATTAGGAATAAAATAATATGCTTCTAACTAATTCATGAAAACAGAAGCAACCCAAAGGCAAATTCAATGTAATTTGAGAATGATAACACAACACACAGAACTGAGAAGATAGATCAGAGGAAGAGCACTTGCCTGCCATGTGCAGGGTCCAGGGCTTGATCCTCAGCACCACTAAAAATCAAACAAATGAAGCCAAGCCTGGTGGGGCATGCCTGAAGAGGAATTACAGGAAAAGTTACAACAGTAGAGAAGGCACACTAGGAATAGGAAGTGCCACCATTACAAAAGGCTATCAAAGACCTTAGTGTCCACCTTAAATAAATAAATAAAAGGGGGAATAATAATAATAATGCCAGATGTAAACAAAACCAAGGTAAAATAAAGATCAGACTGGAAATCAATGAGGACAAGTCATAGAACTGCATTTCTGTGGTAGAGTGCTTGCCTCTCCTTGGGGGAAAACTGGTCCCCTCTCCAGTACTGCTTGGGGGCGTGTGGGGGCTGCAGAAACCAAATGAAGAAATTCTGATAAATTTGTTAGCAAGGCTGATGAGGAGAAAGAAGATGCTAAGGCCAGGGAGAGGTGCCACCAACACAAGTCCATAACTACCATGCAAGAGGATTCGAAAAATCCAGATAAAATGCATGGAGTTTTTGATGGAGTCAAAACGTGCCCAAGATCACTCAAAACAAAAACTGCATAGGTCTGATTGTAGTAATGAAATGAAATTTGTAAGACAGCACTTTCCCATGAATTAAACTCAAGCCTTAGATGGTTTCACTAATGATACCACAAAACAGTGAGGAAGAACTCACAGAAATTCTACCACAATTTCAAGTAGGAGGGACAAGTCCTTCCTAGCTTTTTGAAACCAATATAATCTGAAACAAAAACTTGACAAAAACATAGCAAACCATACAAGGTGCTATTTCTCCCCGAGCTCATCTATAGTTTCTTCTGTCTCTATTAAAATCCAAGAATTGGTTTTGATTCTAAGAAAGTAGATTCTCAGGAACTAGTGAGATGAAATAGCATGTTGAAGCACCTGCTGCCAAGCCCAAGTACTGAGGTTCAATCTCCAGAACCCCAAAAGTGGATGGAAAGAATCAGGTCCTGCATGTTGTCTTCTGACCACCCCAAATCTGCCTTACCATATACATGTACACATTCAAACACACACACATAAGTGAATAAAACATTAGAAAGTAGTTTCTGGTATTCATATGGAAAAACAAAAGTCCTTCATAAACACAGATGTAGAAGCTCTTAGGAACACTTTAGCAAAATAAGTCTAACAATTAAGAGGGATAATACAACATGACCCACGGGCCTGCATTCCAAGGGTTTGCAAGGCTCGGACCAGATATTCAGTTGTCTTAGCAATATTTCAATTACTCTTTCTCCACTAACTTCTTTTGCATTTATCATGAATCCATTTTCCAGGGCAATGTGGAATTATTTCAAGCTCCTCATTTACTTCCACTGACTTGTTTGTCTGCCAGAGTTCAAGGGCCCCACTGTTTTCATTGCTAGAAATCTGAATTTAGGTTGCATAGCACCCCTGACTTTTTAAAAGTTGACCGATGATATCCAAATCAAAATAAATCTGCATATTAGTAGGCTAACAAACACCTGTGTGTATCAATATACACATAGAGTACTTGCTGTTCATTATTTTTAAAAACTTATAAAACCAAGACTGGAAAGGAACACCCTCAACATGCTGAAGGATTTCTCTGCAGAAGCACCTGCAGGTTTAATTTTTATTTAGTATTGTCTTAGAGGTTCCACCTGGTACAATAAGCAAGAAAATAAAGTATGTTGCCGGGCGGTGGTGGTGCACGCCTTTAATTCCAGCACTCGGGAGGCAGAGGCAGGCGGATCTCTGAATTCGAGGCCAGCCTGGTCTACAAGAGCTAGTTCCGGG
>NW_004949109.1:7606423-7625200 GCF_000317375.1 Microtus ochrogaster
AAAGAAAGAAAGAAAGGGGAAGTAGGTTGCGGCACCCTTAGTCACCATTGACGGGCAGCATGGTTATCTACATAGATGGTCCTATGGGGTCCTCAAGGGACAGAACCCGAGTAAGCTCTGTGCAAGATCAACATACAAAACTTAGCCGTATTTCTTTATGCTAGCAATCGAAAGGCAGAAAGTGAAATGTAAATTTGAATAGTAGACTAGAGATGGCTCCACAGGGAAGGGTGCCTCCCACCATGCCCAGTGACCTGAATTCAGTCCCTGGAACCCAGAGGGAGGACGGAAAGAACTGACCATGCAAACTGTCCTCGGACTTCTCCATGCGTGCCATGGCACACATAAGCCTACAAATGTAATAATAATAAATAAAATGTGTTTATGACATTTGCAAGTAAATATGAGTCCTGTTTAGAATTTTATCAGAAAACATAAACTATGTAAGGATAAATCTAACAAAAGGTGTCTAGGACTATGTCTCAAAACCCATGAAATATTAGCGTGGAACTCAATAGAAACAAGAGGTGGGCGTGTGGCTTAGTGATAGAGGGCTTGCCTGGACTTTACTAGGAAAATGCACTTAAAGGGGCCTAAATAAATGGAAAATTAAATTGCATTCGTGGGTCGGAAGACTCAGAATTGATATGGTATTCTGTCTCCCCAAGTTCATTTGTAGATTTGTCATTCTCACTATTAAAATCCTAGAACTATTTCGTTGTAAGAAGGTAGATCCTATAATTCCTATGGAAAAGCAAAGGACTGGATAAAACAAATTACTTTGGAATAGAACTGCAGAGTGATATTGCTGTGGCTGAGGCAGGTGATTGGTTTTCTTGTCAGCGTTGTTCTACCACTAAGCTATATCCCCAGCAAATGACTGACTTTTGGTTTTTGAGACAGGATCCGCATATGAATCTCTGACTGACCTGGAACTCACTATATAGAACACATTGGCCTCGGACTCACAGAGATCCTCCTGCCTCGGCCTTCCTGGGGGTAGCAGTACAGACTTGTGTCACCACACATATGGCACCAAGAAGGTAATGCTCTACTCTTATCATAGCCAGCAAATATCATTTGCTTGGAGAGGATGCAGGTTCTTGGATGGATAAATATGGCGAGTCTACTGAGCTTGTACATTTTAAGCACGTCCAGGTTGTCCTAGTCCCGTTACAACTGCACAAAGCTTTCTAAAACGTGTAGCTACCTGTTTCACAGTCCTCTCCCGCATCGCGCATGCGCCCGTGGACATTGCCCTCGCACCTGCAGCTCTGCAGCTTCCTCTTTGCTGCCATCCTGATTATCTTTACACTGTCTGTGTCTCCGTGTGCGTTGTCTTCCTGTTTCTTGTATTGCTCCCCAAGTCACATGGAACACATCATCCAGGAGTCTTTCCGGAAAAGTTGCACCTGACATAAGCTTCTGCTTGCCTCGGAGAGGAAGTGGTTGACTTGTCAAGATTCTCATCCCCTGAATTCCCTGGGGGGAAAAAAAACCTCACTTCTCTAAAGCTCCACTCAAATAGACTGTGTCTGATACTTAAGGCGGTCAGCTCCATCCCTCGGCAACAGTTTGGTTTGCGTTGTTCTCCAACTTTCCTAGGAGAACGGCGGTGCTTTGGGAACCAGGAATGCTGCTGTTTAAAAACAAAACAAATAAACAGCTGCCTCTGTTTGTACCTCCTACAGCTGTAAGCTCAGATCTTGGATCCTAACCCTTGATTTCTCTGAGGAAAGGTCTGATGCTCTCTATAATCAAAAACAGTGTCCTGGCAGAGTGTCTTGGTCAGTGCTCAGTCTCCTACAACTACTATTGCCAGTGTGTTCTGGCATCTGGTACACCTCAAACTGACTTATGTTTTCCTGACTATGCTGTGCAAATGGTCAGATATTCCACAGCTGGACTATCCAAGTGTTCTCTCCAGTCTGGAATCTGAATCTGACTGTCTGTGCTCTGCCCATGGCGTGAAAGGCAATAGGGGAGCTTCACCCCTACTTCTCGGATCTTGTCACCAGGAATTTTTTCAGTGGGAGCAGTCGCTTTGGTGTGGATGCTATTTAGAGATTTGCTATTGTTTATAAAATGTTTTGGATATGTGAAAATCTTATTTTTCATTTGTTTCTCTCTCTCTCTCTCTCTCTCTCTCTCTCTCTCTCTGTGTGTGTGTGTGTGTGTGTGTGTGTACATGACATGGCATGTATGTAGAGGTTCAAAGATGAACTGTGGGAGTCCATTCTCTTCTACTTGCATGTGGATTCCAGGGGTTAAATTCAAGTCACCAGGCACGGGTGGCAAGCACCTTACCAATGAGTCATCTTGCTAACCTATGAAAATCTTCAATTTCTGACCCTGCCAATCCCTCTATCCCACTGCCTCTAACATGTGACTGACTATAAAATTCTGAACAAGAAACAATTTTCTCTTTATAGCAAGTAAATTCCTTATATGTACTAGTTCTTGTTCAATAATTTAATTCTACCCAGATTTTGACTTTGTCATGTGGGCCTAATTTTGTTTGGCTTTTTGCAAATCTAAAATAGGCTTGACCCAGTAATCTGTAATTTTTCTCTCTCACACACAAACACACATTGATAGTACCTTCAATTTCACACACACACACACACACACACACACAAACACACTTTGATATGGGTCATTTTTAATCTACCAAAGTAAATTAAATGGCAAGGTTGACAGACCCTTTCTACCTTGGAGCATTGCATATTTTAGTTGTAGAAAATTTCACTATGAGTTATTTCTTTAAAGACTCTCTTCTCTTCCCTTTCCTCCCACCGTCCTCAAGATAAGGCGTTGTTCTACAGCTCAGGCCGATTTGGAGCTTGCTGTGTAGCCCAGGCTAGCCTCACAGTCATGATCTTCCTGCATCTACCCCTCAAGTGCTGGGGTTACAGGTATGAGCAATTGTCCCTGGCTCAATAGAAATCATACTTGTTTATTTGCTTGTTTATTTGTTTCTGGTACTGGGGATCAACACCGTCTGTTGTTAAAGCCCCAGTCCTCTGCATCTCTTCACTTTATCCAGTTGTCACTCAAATTCTAACATTCAGTTCTGAACTGAGGCTGACTTGTTAGATCCTCTTCTCGTCTCCTTTTCATTGTTTTCTCTTTCAATGTTTTGGATTTCTGAAATTTTGATTTCAATACTTTCTCATGAAATTCCTGTGTCTTGTATTATAATTTTGATTTCCAAGATCATTGTCCTTTGGCTCTTTTAATGAAATCTCCAATTCATTGATCATAAAATGTGTTCTTAGTTCTCTGGGGATGTTAATGGAAGTGTTATTGACTATTACTGTTTTTGCTGTTGTTGTTGCTGTTATTATTGTTTTTACATTTTTTTCTTCTCTCTGTATTTTCTCTATTTCTTTGTTTTGAATGAGTTGCTTCTTTTTCAGTTTTTTGAGACCAAAGCCTTACTCTTTAGGCCAGGCAGATCTCAAACACATAGATCTCACACTTCAGTCTCCTAAGTGTTGGGACTGTAAGCACAAGCCTCCAAGCCTGGTAAACTCTCATCTTTCATGTTAGAAGTAATTTTCAAATGTTTCTTGCTCTTAGCAGACCAGTTATGTTTGAGGGTGGTACCCTTGACTCATACTGGAAACATCCGTGGGAAGCTGCAGCTAATTTTCCAGCCCTTCCTCTAAATTTATTAAAATGCAAAGGGAAAAGTTCCTCAGAATGTGTACAGAATGTTCCATTCAAGTTCAGGGATCCATGGATCCAGAGATCCTTAGATAGTGATGCTAAACACCTATTGCTGTTTCACTCCCTGACACTGGTTGGTGGACAAAATAGTCTTCCAGCTTTGAAGAAAGGGATGCACCAGCAGCCAAGCTGCCCATGTTACTTTGAAACATTCCCAGGATCAAAATTATCTTTCCTTGTTTTATCTAAAATAGACTTTTCCATAATTCTACTCATATGTCTTATTCATGCTTACTTCATACATTAGCATTCAATGAACTTAAAGGCCTTTTGATTCTTTGGGAATGCCATACCATGTATTTAGATCATAATCCACACCCCAATTCTGCATCCTCTTTTGCTTTTTAAACAGTATATTGACTCAAATCTGTCCTGTCCATATAGGTGAGGGCCCATCCACAGCAGTATGGTTGACCTACCAGGAACAACACCCTTAAAGAGAACTCATTCTCCCTCCCCCAGAAGCCACCAATTGTCGATAGTTCCTTTGTGCTCAGGAGCTACTCCCTGGTCCCATGGTGGAATAGTGGTTGGACTGACATTGTACAGGTCTTATGCAGCCAACCTCAGCTATTGCGGGCTCATGAGCACAGAGGTCCTGCTATGTCCTTAAGACACGGTGCTGCTCAGGTTCCCCACAACCTGACCTCAGTTCTTAGACTCTTCTAGCACCTTTAATACAGTGGTCCCTGAACCTTGGCAAGGGGATGTGAAACAGATGCCGCATTTGTAACTGACTATTCCACTGACGCTTATTCTCTGCACTTTGATTGTGATCTTTCTGCATTCACCCTTTCTACTGCACAAAGAAAGTGCTCTAGTGAGGTCTGGGAGCAGCACGTAGAGATATGAACTTGGAAGTTTGGTACTGTGTCCATTTAGCACAATAAGAGTAGTGGGTTCACCCCAGGGGCTGGCAAGCTCCCCACCTGTAGAGTCTGAGCCAGAAGATACACAGTAGTATCTGGGGAGCAGATGAAGTCCTAAGTGGATGTGTGCTGTTGACATGAGCATGACATCTTAATGGCCCCAATGTCCTGTGTCCATGGGGATGACAAAGCATTTCCCCAGTCATGTTTAGGGATGAGGCAGAGCCTTCCCTGGTCTCCGTGTGAATTTCGACAGTGTGCAGAAAGCATAGACCACACCTTCCTCTTCCAGATGAATCCAACCCGAGACTGCGCTACTATAGAAACCTACCACCAAGTCTAGCTAGCCCCTCCTCCTCCCCCGCTGTGCATAATAAATGCAATGAGTTTCTGGGTTGCACAGTAAGTACAGTCCGTCAGAGCGAGCACAGTCTACCCAGTCTTAGCTCGGCTGTGCGTGTATCTGCTGTTTCCTCAGATCTGGCATTTCTTCCTTCCTGAGTTGCCCCGGTAATGTTTCCAGAACCAAACCATGCTAGACATGACAATGCCTGGTATGTGTTTCCAACAAAGGACTTCCTTTCTTTTAGGAGCTATTTTACACAATTTGTGCTAATCACAATTACAATAATTCTGTCATGAGATGAAATGTTATCATGCTATGATGTCATAGCATGATAAGATGCTTCTAGCATCCTTGGATAATACCATAAAGTCAATATTTCGGTTTCTCTGAAGATGTCTATGAAAAAAAAACTATTGATAATCCAAAAAGGAAAAGAGAAGAAACTGTCCCTCAACCAACCTCCCATGGACATTTCTGGGTTCTTGAACTTGTATTTTTCTTGAAATGCAGTTGTCCCAACTGAAGCAGTCAGAGCGCACAGGCTGGCTTATATGTGCTGGCGGTGGCTGCCCAGTGATGCCAGAGAGAATGAGACTAGGGTTAAAGACGGGCTCGAACTCTGAGGGTTTCAGGCTGTCTAGACTTTCCATAACCGTAACCCTCAGGGCTCAGGAAGGTCTTTGACTTTGAATATTTCACAATAACTTAACTCACGTCTTTCTTCCCCAGCCACTTAATACTGCCAGAACTGAGAAGATCAAGCTTGGTCCTTCATAGCCATCCATGGCAAGCTGAGAGGACAACCCTCGTGCCACACAGCAGCCGAGGAGCTTCATGAATTCTCCACAGACAACAAAATCCATTGTGTTAGCTTCCTGCATACAATGGAAGAGAGGCTCACGACTAGCATTCACCAATCCAGAGACGATGTGGCTTCAGCAGAGATGGAAAATTCCAGCATTCAAACCTATTCTGTAACTATTGTTGTTCCATGGAGGCCACCGCTCCAGCTCTCTCTCAGAATGGAATCGAGACTCCCCTCAGTGTTCCCTGTCACACATTTTCCCCTTCGCTTTCCCAGCACAATGGCAGATGAACTTCCAGCCTCTAACCTGGCTTCCCACAGCAGCTGGCTTGCCTTAAGAGAGCAGCAGCCAAGAACAAACTCAGCAGGAGGCACTGCACTGTGCAGGGAAGGCAAGAGCCAAGACAGAAAAGTCTCCCCTCCCTCCCAGGGCGACCAGCTCTGCAGATGTCCTGGCTTCAGAACCCTGGAGTGCCAGTCAGGAGGCTGGCTCTGCCACACAGCCGCCTCCACGCTCTTGGCAGTGAATCTTTCTGCTGTTATTTCCCCTCGTTCTCTTCTGATGCCTGGCCCAGTGTTTGCTTGTCTCGCATCCAAAGATAAACTGCAGGCTCTGAGGGGGCCAGACTTTAGAGCCTTGACAGAGGGAAGGAAAGACGAATGGAAAGGGCCTTTCTGCTTGCCGTCTCCATCACGGCTCATTTGACCCGGTAACCCGGTGCATGTGGATTCTTGTGGTCCCAGAACTGAAAAGAACTATGGAATACACCAAGGCTCACCCGTCTTATTTTGAGCATCACCCACAGCAATCCAGGTCTCTTTACTCTCTGGATTAGCCAAAAGTAACTGTCTCCCTCCAAACGTACTGCCATTGCAGGCATTGCAGGCAGCAGCGTTACTAGAATGTTCCTTTAGGATGTTCACTGGAGGCAAGATGATTTTTGTTTGAAATGAAAAGGGGTAGAATGTATGGGCCTGAGTGCTAGAGACAGGGGTTCTGCCTCCATTTCCGATACTTTTATTTTTTCTGATGCATCCGAAAGTTTAGAAAGACAATGCGGTTTGCCTCTCAGGGGACAAGGACAGAAGACAGAGTGATGGAGAAGGCTATTATGTTTTTCGTCTGTATTCATTTGGGAAACATCCAGAAGAGGCAGTGGAAAACAGGAAAGTTCACTGTGGCCTTCTGGAGAGGTCAGTCCACCCCACCTCAAACTAGTGTCTTTGGCCCTAGTAAGCCGGTCAGCATTGAAATGCAAAAACGTGTGAAATCCTTATTGAATTATACATAGAAGCAAATAGCCCCCCAAACCGAGTAGGGAGGGAGGTGGTAAGGATGGAGTAAGAGACACAGGCTGAAGACAAACACAGTGCAGAGCCAGCAGTGACAGCTGGCTGCCAAGCCAGGGGACAGTAAAGCAGGCTTCCGAGATGAGGCGAGCGCGGGGTTTCTTATCACCCGAGAACAATTTGTTCTTTCCTCTCCCAGAAATGAATGTAAACAGAGCCAACCACTGCTCCCTGTGTGTTCAGCACGCCACTTAGACCAAGCGCAGAGGTGACAGGAGGAGGTGCCAGGGCTCTTTATGAGTGTGCTTGTCTCTGCTGAGGGCCTGTGAGGACATAATGGATGCCTCAGATCCTCATTTCCTCTTGGCCCAGTAGGCGATGCCGACAAAGCCAAGAGCCAGGAGCACAGGGGGGATCAGATTGGAGGACGGACATTTTCCTTCTGGTCTCATACCATTCGATGAACAGCTGTGCCCTGGGAAAAGGGGGTGATTTCGGATTTGGAAAGCTGCATCCTTGACCCCCGGGGAAGAGCCAGTACAGAAGGGAGGCAGCTGACAGAGACAGGTAGATGTGAGTATCTGAACCCCAAATACTAGCTCTGATGGCTTATGGACCCTGGAACCACCTGCTGGGCAGGGCTGCTGCAGTGCCAGCAGGCAGTCTCTCTCTCAACATGGAAGGCCTGGTAAGAGCCGCCATGCGTGAAAGGCTTCTGTTGAGGACGTTAATTCTTAAATTATAATGCAACTTAAAATATGTGCTGCCAACACTTTCTATTACCTTCTAGAACTTTCCTTAGAGACTCTTGTCTCTATTCTTTTCTACTGGTACTGGAGTCTCAGACCTACCCCTAACACCCACTCCCTATGGCAGAAAGAATAGAAGAACTGACATTGTGGACATGGTACAAAAAATTTCACACCAAAAAGTGACATCACATTAATTTCTTTCTGATACTGGAGATTGAACCCAGGACCAGTAAGTTACATCCTTGGCCACTTGTTTTAATTTATTTTACTATTTTATTTGAGACAGGGTTGCCTCAGATTTGCTATCCTCCTACCTCAGCCTTCTGAGTACCTCGGATTATAGGCACACTCTGCTGCCCCTGCCTACCACCAAACCAAGTTTATTAGCAGTCTCAGCACTTTACAGAGAAGTGGGAAACATTGAACTGGTTAAGCCATTTAAATATTACCAGTCAGAAAGATCTGTTACCCTTTGTGCAAAGGTCTCAGTCACCATACCCCTTGAGGTAGGCCTGACCATACATACACAGAAATGGTGTGCCATGTGTCCCACCCACTTCCAGTCAGAAACATGGTCACCAGTGTATGACTGGTTATGCTCTCTTCTTTCAACAAGAGACCATGCCCAACAGAGACATCTGGAGTCCGTAGAAAGAAGACAGTGTGGTTCATTGGATGTTTGTTTTTATTTTATTTTTTTTCAGTTTTGTCATCTGGACAGTAGTTTCCTGAGCCCTCCCCTAATAATATTGTAGAGCCCATGGGAATTAGTTTCTACCATCTTTCCTACGTGGAGGGCTAAGTAGACAGATGGTTCAAATCCACTCTGCAAACATTAGGTGACTGCTGAGCATTAGTTTTCTCCTGGCTTCATATGACAATTTCTTCACCACATGACCCCCCCCTTGTCAATCCTCTCAGAGGAACCAACTTATGGAATTACCAGGCTAGAATCCAGCCAAACCAATTCTGTTTTGATATTCCCAGCAGCAAGATGTTTCAGGAGCACCCAGATCAGGAAAGGCGAGTCTAAGAAACCCAAGATCACGGGTCTCGGCTTCTGTAGCATGAACACTTGGTCCTCAGGAGAACTGTGCTGCAGTTGCGAAGTTACCTGGGAATTTGTTTAACTCTTGACTGTCTCCAGCTTGAAAGTGGAAGAGTCAGTAAACCACAGCTTCTCAAACTGTGGGTATCCACCAACATAAAGAATTTGTAACTGAAGGGGGTAAAGTGTGAAAAAACTGGCAACAGTGTAAAAACAAACATTCCTGAACTCTCAAAAACCACAACTTTACTCCAAATCAAATGAACATGCTATGCTCCTCCAGTGCCCCGTGTTGCACTGTGCAACCCCCATGCAGAGTGAGCAGAGCAGGGCCTTCTCCCAAATGTGCTACCACCTTCAGGGATTACAGACCCTCTCCAGACCTCGTTCCCCATCATCTGGGACAGAGGGACTATGATGTGGGAGTGATTTCTTATTAATAAAGAAACTGCCAAGACCCATTTGATAGGCCAACCCTTAGGTAGGCCGAGAAAACAGAACAGAATGCTGGGAGAAAGGAGCTGAGTCAGAGAGTTGCCATGATTCTCCCACTCCAGGCAGACGCAGGTTAAGATCATTCCTGGTAAGCCAGCTCGTGGGCTACACAAATTAATAGAAATGGGTTAGATCAATAGGTAAGAGCTAGCCAATAAGAAACTGAAACTAATGGGTCAGGCAGTGTTTAAAAGAATACAGTTTCCGTGTAATTATTTCGGGGCATAAGCTAGCCATGTGGGTGGCCGGGTGCTGGGGACGCAGCCCCGCCACTCCTACTACAACAGGACTACATGAGATATGTGCCTTTGGAATGTACCTGTCGCTCTGCAGCCCATCGCTCTGCAGCCTGTTCTCAAATGAAATACCAGAAGAGTCACTTTTTGCAGTATCCAGGGAGCTGGATCCCTGCATAACCCGTAGCAGCTCCTGGGTCTATGCCTCATCTGGGTCTGTGAGGCCTAGTTCACAATCACATGAAGCTCTCTATAAAATGTACCCTCCACTTCTAAATCCACACGACTCTAATCGTTCTCCAAGCTGTGGCTCTGCTTAGGGGAATATCAAATGCTCATCTTTAAAAAGGAAAATCGGTGCTGCCAGGCCGATTGAGGTTTGCGGGCACACCTAATGAAAAAGTGATGGGGTCTCTCGAAAGTGAGACGACGTCAACATTTTGAAAGCACTCTATTCTTAGACCTACAGCTCAGGCTCCAAATGGCTTCATGCTCCCATAGGTCTTTGCTCCACTGGCATTCTTTTCGCTGGAATAAGACCACAAGAGAATGCCCATGAGCACCATAAAAGTAAAATGAGCAGGTGCTTCCACGGGAACAGCAATTAGGCTTAACCAGAACCCGTTGACATTGTCATAGGGGGACATAAAACCAGCATTATTCCCAAAGAGGGAGAGAGCGTCATAGCATTTACCAGACCTAGCTATGTTAAGTGGAAGGCCAGCCGTGGTTAGGGACCGTTTGGCACAGCCTAAGAGGCTGTTAGTGCAAGGAAGCAGAGAGAAAATGCATTTATTGCTACAACTTTCTGTACAGCCGTCTTGTTGCCTGCTTTCCCTTGCACGATATGATGACTTTGTTATTTGGGTCACTGTAAAGGCCAGACCATGAAACAGCCCATTGAGGTGGCAACAAGGAGTTCAAGAATGTCACCATTTTGACATGCCCCGCCTGAAGCTTTGGAGCCTGGGGTAGTGTCTGACTTAGGGTTAGTATTGCTGTGATGACCAAAAGAAACTTGGAAAGGAAAGGGTTTATTTGCCTTACATATCCCAAGTCACAGTCCACTGAGGGAAGCCAAGGCAGGAACTCAAATTGAGTAGGAACCTGGAGGCAGGAGCTGATACAGAGGCCGTGAAGTGGTGCTGCTTGCTGGCTTGCTCTTCATGCCTTGCTTAGCCTGCTTTCTTATAGAATCCAGGACCACCAGCCCAGCGTGGTCCCACCCGTAATGAGCTAGGCCCTCCCAGATCAATCTCTAAGAAAATGCCTATAGGCTTGCTTATAGCCGAATCTTATGGAACCATTTTCTCAATTGAGGTTCCCTCCTCTAAGGTGACTCTCGCTCCTGTCAATCAAGTTGACATTAAAATAACATAGGTCACAATACACTTGCCTTTACAATCCCTCTGACTTATTTTTCTGTGGCCACACATCCACAAAGTGTCTATGATCAGGCAGGAGTTTTATTTAACCATGATTGCAACTGTACCTCTAGACCCCGCCAGCTTTTCGGATAATAGTCAGCGAAGATTAACACAAGGGAGCAATGAGGGCTTGCTGTCTCAATCTCATATTTTCTGGTGGAATACTGTGTTGGTAAAACACAACATTTTAAAACAAAATCCCACTGAACAATATTTGATGAAATAAAACCCCAACTCAGAGTTTCCCGTAAACTCAGCTCAGGGTCTACCAGGGAAGGAACCAGTTCAGATTCAGGTAGTGCAGAGATTTCCTTCAGCAAGATTTTCAATAATCAAAGAAGCTAGAAAAAGTAGAACTCTCAATGGAACTTTGCTATGGTTTGAATGTGTCCCTTCCTACATCTGGAGCTGCCAGTGTTGGCACTGAGAGGTGAGGCTCATCTAAGGTCTAATCGAAGTGATTAGACCATGAAGGCACCTCGGAAGTTAAAGGGATAAGACCCCATATGTATAAAGGCAGTTTGCCCTAGCTTCTCTTTCTGCCTTCTGCCATGAGAAGGCATAGATGGCACAAAGGCCCTCACCAGACTTTGGTCGTGCATTTCCAGCCTGCAGAACTGGGAGAAATAAGCTTCTGTTACTGACACACTGCCCAGCCTCGGGTCTTTTGTTGTGTCAGGACAGACAGACTGACATCAGTCTTCATCTGTCCAGAAGCCTGCTAGAGTATTCCCAGAAGGCTTGGTAGATCGGAGCCTGTCCCCTAAGTCCTTGCTTACTCTTGTTCTCTATGTGTTCCTGTTTAGACTTAGCTCAGTCTCACCATGTTCTTTATTTTGTCTGGCTGATCCAGACAAGCGATTAATGCACTCTATAAATTATTTTCCGTTAGGATACAAGGTGAGAAAAGCTGATCCCGTCCAAACTCTTCATTTGATATGAAGCTAGAAAATGTGGCTAGAAATAAAAACTCAAGTTTCCAGATGGCCAGTGTCTTTTCCCACAGCTCACATGTAGCAGGTACAGGCCCCCCAGAACTCACTTCTCTGACTCCCCCCCCCATGTGTGTACCCTGCGTAACAGAAGAACAGCTCATTGAGGAATGTTGTCAATCATCTGTTTGACATCCGCTCCATTCACAGAACCAGGCATTGCTCCCCACCGAGAGTGAGTGAGACTCAGGAGCTGGGTTGTGACAGCTCACCCACGCATTACCCACTCCCCCAACGCCTGCTGTGCTGGAAACAGGTTGGGTTTGGTGCCACAGACACAAAGAAGAACCAGGTGCAGCCCAGACTCCCAGCTGCTCATGGAGTGGAGTGAGAAGCAGCCTTGCAGCGGAAGCGTTCTAGAGAGAACTAGAAGGTTTTGAAGAGAAACAGATGTCTACCTGAGACCCTAAGGGATGGAGAAGCATATTTTCAGGCAGGGATAATGTGAGTGCCTCCAGAGAGCCACCAATTAACTCTGGTCCTTTTCCTCAAAAGCCACAAGCACCTCCATTTTAATTGTTCACATTATGCCAAGCCAGGACGTGGCTACCATAGAAGGGGACTAAGGGAAAAAGCCAGTTCTGTGCCTTAGCACATGGCATGTGACTATCCATACCCCGTCCCAACAGCAGCTTGCCTTCCTGATTGTGTTTTCTCAAAGCAAATGCTAACATTGGTTTTATCCCCTGAGCACACACCAGCTGGATAGCAGGAGGAAGCCAGCTCAGCATTAAGAATTGTCTGCAAATATTTAGAGGGTAGACTAAGCCCCAGGCAGATAAGATGGTGGAATACAGCATTATTTATAATCAGGGGCCAACTGTACTAGCCTACCCTGCACCTCATCTCCCATCCCCGCTGAGGCCATGGTCCTGTTAGGAACCTTAATTGACCCATTTTATGAATGTATCAGAAATACAAACAAGGTCATGAGGAATTTAGAAGACATTAATGAGACCTGTGTAAATTTAGATCGCCCAGAAGGCGGTTGTTAGATCAGTTACAAGTGAAGAAAACCCAAAGTTTGCTTTTCGCTTCGTGAATCCCCTTCTCCCCAGCAACTGCCCGCTGTAAAGGCTCTCGGAGGCCCATGAAGGGACGGGGCATTAAGTGTGTTTCATGGAAGAGCTGCATTGACTTCAATTGCTATTTACTTTCACCATAGAAGCTCTGGTGAATAAAACGGAAGACGGTGCCGTTTTCATCCACTAAAACAAATCTTTACTGAGGAGAAATAGAGGAGAAAGAAACTAAAATGTCAGTTGCTGACACTGTCATTGGCCCACCACTCAGTAAATAAACATAGCATCTATTAGTTGTCATGGAAACGCTCTGTCGGACTCTGAGCCTCAAAGCGCAACAATAAAGGAACCCTGATATTTGAAGCCCGGCACGAACAACTCCTTTGGCATTTCTCATGAGCTCACCAGCTAGCATTTTTCCTGTCAGCTTCCTTCCTGGGACATGAATGCATTTGCTTCAGAGAAAGACATGTATCTTAGAAACCTATCAAAAAACATTTGAATGCAGTACCTTGGCCATCTCTGCTCTTGCCACTCCCCCCGCACCTCTCTCTTAACCTCTCTGCCTGACAAGAATTTAAATGGCATATTTAGTCCCGCACATTGTGCTCCCTGTGCTCCGTGCTGCATAAAAGGGATTGATTGAAGCATTTACAGTAATGGCGTGGGCGGGAGGGACCAGGTTTTCTGCTCAGCACAGAGCGTTCTTAAATACATAATAAGAAGCCACAATACAGGCGGCAGATGAGCGTGTTGGCATTGTCTCTTCTTCAGTAAAGCATTTCGTTAGTACAAACTTGACGTGCGTTTCCAACATTCAAGAAGAAAGCGGCTCAGACGTGTGAGCATGGATAAAGGCTGCATAAACATCCCCCGGGTCATGTATCTCAGAGATGTTGGTCAAAAAAGTCAGACAATGTTTTTTATATATTTTTTTCTTAAATCCTAGAATTTCTAGCATGTCACAAGGCAGGAATGGGTGTGTTTAAAGGCTCCAGCTGAGCACCACTGAAGCAGCAGGGACTGCATTGATAACAAACAGCTGAACTGCTAGCCCCAGCTCACATCCTAAAACGGCGCTCTCATATTCAGCGTTTCTAAAGCCCACGAGACTTGACAAGCTGGGCATAAATCAGCGCGATTTAAATTCCTGATTTCCTGGCATTTCTCCAGTGCTAACCCCCACAACATTGTCCCCCTGTCAGATCTGAGGGCCAGGGTGAATCCCAGCGGCTGCAACCTCAAGCGTCAAATGGGAAAAGCAGTTTCTGCTTCCCTCCAGGACCCGTAGCAATTCCTTCTGAACCCTTTAAGGTGTTCCATGAAGTCTCCTGAAATGAGGCCAAGGGCAGCTTTTATTTATTCTGACATTCTAATAATTCTTTTTCATCTTTCTGTGTGACTATCTCTGGATTTTTCCAGACCTTATTAATCCATCTCTGGGTGCCCATGCTGATTTGAGTAGCCTGTCGTGAGGAAGTTATTGAAGAGGGGAAACCAAATGGCATCTGAATGATGAAGATGGTCCCAGCTTCTTAAACTGAGCTCAGATACCACTTACATCAGAAAGCCAGAGACATAGATCTGAGTGAGCTAACCTGAAACAAAAATCCCTGGGGGACATGCTCTTTCAATTTGGCAAATATCAACAGGGGAGCTGGAGACACCACCCTTAGTGTCTAAAAGTAGAACCCGGGAATCTGCACTGTATAATCACAGGGCCAGGCACATGTAGAGACCAGTTAACATGTGCTGTACTGACTTGAATGTGTCATTTGTCATATGTGTTCCTCCAGAGAAAAATAATCGATTGTGTTATGGGATATTTGTACACTGTGTGAAGATGTATTGCTGTGATTAGTGTAACAAACAGTTGAACAGCCAATAGCTAGGCAGGAGCAGATAGGCGGGACTTCCAGACAGAGAGAACTCTGGGAAGAAGAAAGGCAGAGTTGGCAGACTCGGAGGAAGGAGGATGTACAGTATGGAGACAAGGTAAGAAGCCACATGTCAAAAAGTAGATTTAAAACTGAGGGTTAATTTAAGTTATAAGAACTAGTTAGGGACACAGGTTCTATCTTTTATCCAGAAGACAAGTTGAATTCGCCCTACTTCCAGGCCTGACTGGAATCTCAGCTTTCCCAAAAATCCTTCCAGATGCCTTCCTGGAGGGAGATGTAGATGCAAAGGGATTTTGGAGAGAGGAGGTATGGGTTAAGTTTTCAGTGGTCACTGGCAGACCATGTGACCTTGTACAAACTGTCACCAGCAGTCCCTGCGTCTCAATGTATTCCTGATAAAAAGAGGTGACTGCCGACTTCATGACCTGTGACAAGATAAAAAGGAACACCTAAGAGAGATGCTTCCCCGAGTCACAGGCAAGGGTCTCTCTGCCTTCCTCCACCTCCACCCCAGCCAGACATCCTTCTCCCTGCTTCCCAGCATGTGTTTGTATTCTGATCCTCTCTCCCTGGGGTGGCCTGCCCCGTCCATGACTTTAGTGTGAAGACATTGTTCAGGATGGATGCAAGAAAACCCAGTAGTTAGGATCTCTAGGGAAGAGGCAGTAAATTAAAATGAGATGAAATGATTCAAACTAGGGGTTGGGAGAAAAAAGAATAACCACAGTGTAAATGTGGAGAATTTGAAGGAGGGTCTAAAGCTCTTGGCACAATGAGAACTGGAGAACGAAGAAAGGAAGGACAACAGTGCTTGAATCTTCGAGACCTGGACTCATCTGGCTATGCCCTGGTTTTATGAACAGTGGGAAGCCATTTTGCCCATAAATCAGTCAGTCAGTCAGTCAGTCTGTGTATGTGTGTGCATGTGTGTGCCATGCATGTGTGTGTGTGTGCCTTTTAAACGGGTAGAAATACCATCTAAGTAAATGGAAAAAATATATTAAATCTAGACAGTAACAGTATGGACCTTTGTTGAGTAACACTTTAATCATGGCTATGGTCATGAAGTCACTTAACTTTTCCTGTGACTTGGATTTTTTTTTTAATTTTTAGATAGTGAGCCAAGATAAACTACAGGCTATTCATACGCCATGGTCTGCATCCCTCAGGAGATACGGAGCAGGTTTACACAGGTTGAGTGCAGGCTGGCCTTCCTGGGAAAGGCTTTCTGCTCAAGTTCCTGCTCACGGTGAGGACCTCTAGAGAAGTTAATCTCAAATGGTCACACCAAATCCCACGGGCATGAAAAGGATTAAGGGATGTTCTTATTGTCAAAATGACTAGAGGTGACCTAATATCACACAAAGAGTTCCTACTTTCAACATTGTTGCATTACATAATTTAAAATAGCTAGAAGAGGATTTGAATGTTCTCATGACAAAGGGGTGACAAGTGATAAGATGATGGAAACCTAAATAGCCTAAATTGGTTATTGCACAATATAAAATCATACACTATAGCCAACAGGATAAATAATCATCACTATCTAAAGACCCAGAAAATGACTGGAAAGGAGTAGTGACACTAGAGGATGGGAGTGAGAAGGGTGTGTGTGTGTGTGTGTGTGTATGTATGTGTGTGTACATATGTATGTGTGTGTGTGTGTACGTATGTATGTGTGTGTGTGCATGCAGCAGAGTGCAAATGCTATAAGGACGTGTACAGGAAATGTCCCTCCACACGTTCAAATAGAACACTCTTTCTCGAAGAGGGACAAAAGGCCAACAGAGGTCACTGAGGCCCTTTCAGGAATGACTCAAGGTCAAAAGCACTTCCAGGACAGCACCATGATTTTGTTTTCCTTTTCCATTGAAATACTAAGACAAAAAGAACCGTCAGGTGAGATGCTGGTGCTGTGGCATCAATTGCAGCCGCTACTGCACGACAGTACTGTGGCATCAATTGCAGCAGCTACTGCACGACAGTGCTGCAGCAGCACCACAGTGCAGTTTCACCGCTGTTCATCTCAACTGAACAAATATAGCGCAATTCCAAGTTCATTTAAAAACATCCTCCATGAAGCAGTAAAATATTGATTGCATTAATTCCTAATATCGGAAACTTGCCTTTTAAAGGTGGTAACTGAAAATACCATCTTGACTTTCAAGTCCAACAGGCCTCTTTTCTTAGAATACCATTTTGACTCAAATAAATGACTGGCAGATAGGTTACAATTACTCATATTTATTCAGATGAACATCTTGAAGATAATTTCTTCAAAAGCATTATTTTTTTTTTTCATTTCCAAGAAAGTATTTCCAGGGAAGCAACTAATCACTAACTATACTGACTGCCAAGAATAAAACTCTTCTGCTTTACTCTGCTAAAGGGGAATCCCCTGCAGAAATGTAGCCATCTTCTGCTCCAGAGAAGAAAAGTTGTTACTTTTTCCTGCTAAGCTCCACTAAGGGAACATCTCAGAAATGTTCTTTATTTTTTCTGCTCAGACCCCTTAAGAGGACATCTCAGCAAAGTTTCTTCTTTTCTTTGCTGGCGAAAGATCTTCACCCAAAACTCTTTTGAGAAAGAGATTTATTTGGGAAGAGTAGTCCAGGAGAGTGGCTGTTTCTGCCAGGGTGGCATAGGGCAGCCAGCAACTGAACTGGCAAGAGTCTTATACAGGGCTTCTTAGGGGCGGAGTTTTCCCAGAGAGAGGATTTTCTGCTTGGGGATTGGCTAGTTTAGTTGGGCAGGGGCAGAGTTGGCTCTGGTTTCAGGGCCAACTGTATTTCTCTCACTGTCCCTTTATAGTTTTTTGGCTCTATTTTCAGGGCTAAGGCATATTTCTTTAAATGGTTCTGGTTCTAGTGCCAAACTGTGTTTCTTTGGTTCTGGTTTCAGAGTCGGGATATGTTTCTTAGGTTCTGGGTCCAAAGCTAAAGTGTTTCTTTTATTGGCTTTGGGTTAAGGATGTTAGATTTCCTGCTCAGGGATTGGTTGGTTTCTTTGACCCTTTTCCCCTACAGTTATTTTTAATACAAATTTTATGGTAACTTAATGGGATTATTATTAAGTAGAAACATTATCATTTTAGTTTTACTTTTTAATACACTATAATTATATCAATAGATACAAATTATATATGCAAATGCTATTAGAGACCCACAACACTTTTTAAGTGCATAAAAAAGGTTCAGAGACCAAAAAGCATGAGAACTTTTTTCTGGTATAAGAAAAAAAAATTAATTTTTTAAGTGTAGGCCCTAACTCTATTTTACAGAGAAACACAAAAAAACTTTGGAGCGTTCTACTGTACATGGCTTTAAGAAATACAACGAATGGTGAAGTAATAATGGTAAATTCTTTGTTTTTCAGTTTAAAACATGACCAAGTGTCATTGGTCACCCCGTGAACTCACCAGCAGTAGCAGTACTGGTCGTGATGGTAGCCAGGCTGACACACCCTGCCTGTACTTGTCTCAGCCCTGTGTTTAGTAGAAGCAGCGTAAGCATCCCACACTTCACTTGGTCTTCTACTGTGGTTGCATGCAACGATGTGCAGACTGAAATACACACTTTATTATTTTACTCTTTACAATTAAGTCATCGTGATACTATGCATCTAAATTATATAAAAAACCTCGTGACCCTTATGAAAGAGTCATTGGGTCTGAGATACATTGTTTTAGCAAGAAATGGGGGTTGTAAGGAGAGCTCTGAGGTTTATGAGGGCAATACCTGAAGCCACAGGGAGGAGTCAGCTTGTGAGATGTCTGTTTGCAGTGGCATACACTTACAAGTGATGGCAGAATGGATACCCACGCTGGGGTAGAAGTAAGTCCCACGGTGAACACTGCCCATGA
>NW_004949109.1:7625905-7649407 GCF_000317375.1 Microtus ochrogaster
AGGTGAACACTGCCCATGAGTGTGTGTGCCCTGACTGTTCTTCAGCCAGAGGTGAACACTGCCCATGAGCCTGTATTGTTCTTCAGCCACAGACTGACCTTATTAGCACTCATATTCCTGCGTGCTCACCAGCTCCAGCTTGCATCCTTTCTCTCTCTGTCTTACCTGCTTTCTTGAATCAAAAAATATTTCAACTCATCTCCAAAATGCATTTTCCCAGCCAGGCAGGCTTCCTTGGACACCAGATCCCATTCCACTACCCGCTTAAGGTCTGCTGCTTCTGCCTGAGACTCCCAGAAATGCTCTTGACATGGAACTCAGAAAAGACAGGCGTCAAAGGATGAGTGAGAAAGAGAAGTATGGGGAGTGAACGCGAGGTTAAGTTCCTCTTAGCCTCAGCCAAAGTCTCCCTTTCCTTCTGCCCATGAAACTTGAAGTCTTCCAATTTCACATTTTTATAACATGGCTAACAGTGTCAGTCACCTCACCGGTGATTAAAATCCAGTTGTTTATTTATAGGGCCATTTATTGCTGAAACCTCTTCTTAAAAAAAAAAGAAAAACTATAATTGCTTCTTCGGATAGTTTCCTTCTATCTGGCAGAAGATGTCATTTTGGAATAAGGCCATTCAGACGGACTCAAAGCTGAGTGATAACTCAGCCAAAATGAGGTCAATGTAAATGACTAGCCACGACAAGGGGAAATCTGTTAAATTAAATCCAGAGGAAGTAGCAACATATCATGGAGCAAGAGTTACACGTGTCAAATAAAGGAGTGTTATGAGGATTAATGAGTCCGTTATTAAAAAACGCTTTGGGATTCTTGGATGAATGGCACTGTTGAAAGTGGGGGCAGGGCTGGCATTTACAGATTGCAGCTCTGTCAAGGATTGTAACAGGCTCTGGGGAAATATAGGGAACGCAAGATGGGAGAACCTAATGCAAGTCTTCCTTATTGACTCTGGTCTTTTTTTTTAAACTACATCCAGCAGTCCGAATACTTAATTCAGCAGAATGTGTAGGCAGATGCCCTTCTACAAAGTGTAACACAAGCAACTGCAGGCTGTTGCAGTCTGATAGAAATACCAAACCGTTCCCATTTTCCACTAAGGTTACAGAATCACCTCCAGTCAAGTGGAGACAGTCAGAAAGTCCTCTCTCAGATGAAGCCCAAATCTAGCCAGGCTCTCCCCTCCTGGGTTGAGTTGTCACCTTCGCTGTCTCTGAGCACTCACGGGTCTCAGCAAGCATCAGGGTGACTTTGCTTTGCAAACCACCCGGAGGTTTGCACATCGAAGAACTCCCTCTCCTTTGAGGGCCACAAAAAACTGGGGTGAGGTAGGTTCCCAGGGCTGCTTCTGCAGCTTCAAATGCCCTCCCCAGCTCTCTGGAGGCTTAGTGAACAGTTTGTTGACATGGAATCTTTGTTTGACTAATTTCATTTGGTCTGTTGGGTCCTAGCGTAGACGTGCAGCCTAAATCGCTGGCCTCCCATGCATTTCAATTCACAATAGTGAGGACTTACGCCATGTTTTCTATGGAACGGTCCAGAGCAAAGGCACCATCCAAATTACACTGTAGAGTCCCTTCTTAACATGAACACACTTGAGAGTTTAAATATTTAATAGTACAAATGTTACTTCATTGCAAGACACAACCAATTCCCAGACAATTTCGCATGCTGTCTACTGTTGGAGCCTGGACTCTTATAGTTCAATTGCCTTCTATAGTTAACCTCCAACCTTATGATGAAAACGTTAGAGTTTATATATTGTTTGAGGATTAGAAAGAAGTGAATGGCACAGCAAGAGGCTATTGGAATTTCTGTGAAGAGGAAGGCCTTGCTCTGCTGGTCCCTTGAGGGTCCCTTGGTAGAAGGCCTGGTGAGTACAAATAATGAATATGGTGTAGTTTCTATGGTATAGACATGGCATAGTCTTTCATGAGAAAATGTAGATTATATCATCCAGAAATACCTGCACTGACATCTGTTGTTTTGCAGAGCAGGAGCAGTTAGTGCATATGTAGCCACTGGGTCAAATGTCAATCCTAGGCTAATGCTCTTGGCTGCTCTTGAGAACAGACTAACAGCTAGAACCGCCTTACTAGACAGCAGTCCATCGGACCATCACACTGAGAGAAGTCATCAGATGGGCACTTCAAGGGCTGGTCTGTCTTGGATGTCAGAGGCTCACCCAAAGCCACACAGAATATTTGGATTTATACTAAGGAAATCAGGTAAATTTTTGATAGAGAGCATATACTTCTATAAACTATTGTATATATTATTATAACATATACTACTAAGTAAAGTAATGAGTGTATGTGTAGGTGTTCTTAATGAAATGCCACTACCTGCAAGTCATTGTCCCTATCTGACTGCAAGAGTCACAACCGGTGTACTATGGTCTCCACTTTCCAGACAAGGAGACTGGGGTCCATGTGCATGAGTTCTGCCATGATTAGTCAGCTCATAAACTAATGAAATAAAAATTGGGACCCAACCAAGCCCCTAAGACCCTCAACCCATCTTTCTGGTGTTCTGAGAGGCTGTGATTCCACAGGGGAGTGAATGGCACGGTACACTCAGCACTCAGACCATTGTCGCAGGTTTTTTACCTCCAGCTGTCTCACCAAGTCAACGGATGGCAGTGTTGATGACATGCCACTAAATCTTGGTCTTACGCTCAAGCCGTCTCTTCTAAATAACCCACCATACCTTTTGTACAGAGGACGGGTCGGATCTAGCTCTGGGAAGGGTGCACTTGCAAGGCTGCTGACGTTGCTTGCAGAACGTGTCTGCTCACCCCAGGCACTGGGCATGTTTCAACATTCACACTCTACATTTATCACCGTGTGTTTGTTGCCCATAACACTTTTCCTTTTATACCTGGATCATTAGAGAGACCGCTAGACATTTAAAAACCAAATTGAGTTTAAATACATTTCCTTGACACATCTGTTTTGTTAAATGTATCCCATGAAGCCGACATTAAAAGCAATGCCATTAAGAGGGCAAAAGGTAAGCTCATTTAGTTGACCAAACTGTGTAACACAATGAATTAATATGGTAATGTGCCTTTGGAGACCACAGCAGATAATAGGGGTGAACGAGGAGCCTGAGCCTGGTTTGGGAAAAGCAAAGCCAATTCATCATTATGCTGTAACATTATAAGGGGACATTTCTCATCTCCCACACACCTCCCCCAATTCCGAATGCCTCGGCTCTACTTTCTGAACACCAGCTTTGACCGATGAGACTTGGCTTCCCCACACTGCTACGTTCCTGATGCCCAGGGAGCTCTCTCGTTCGTGATCTGAAGCAAAGCAAACAAGGAAGATATCAGGCACAAGTGAGAGCTGAAAGGGGTGGGGGAACCGCCCCCCTCGCCATTCCGAACAGTTAGCAAAACACTCCTCGCGGAGACAAAAGGCAGAGGACATACAGGATCAGAAATTCCCCGAAAGATTCCAGCTGGTATTCTCTGCCAGCATAGACATAACATACTATGCACGCTGTCACTCAGCTCTTGGGAATCCATCCTTCTCCCAGTGGCCTGGGTTCTATTTTTATCCTGTCAGAAAGACCCGGATGAATGTCCATTGTGCCTGATCACCAAGGGTGTACCCTTTAACCACTTCAGGGGGAAATGTTACCTAAATGCTGTTTTCTCTAGACTATAAAATTAAATGCGTTCTTTAGAAAAATTTAGACGGCACAGAGAAATGTAAGGGAAAAAGTCCAAAATCATTCATAATCCCAACTCTCAGTACCATGACTGTTTTAATCTATCTGTCTCTATCTCATGAGCCATTCAACAGCTGTCAAAAGTATAATTTAAGTTGGTATGATAAAATGGCTTTCAAGTACTTTTAAAGTTTGAGCACTTGGGTTTCTGACTATTATTATTATGATGACTTTACATTTTGCAAGGCGAAAGTGAAGACAAGCACTTTGATATAAACATTACACCATGGGTCTCTCTCAGGACAGAGTTGTGAAATCAGGGTTTCTGGACCGGTTGTGGCATTCTTCAAATTCACTGGTTACTGTGCAACTCCTTCTGAATGTCACAGCAAGTTCTGATGCTGCCAACCTCTACACCTTCCCGAACCCTAGTTCCTGTGCTCTGTGGTGCCCAGTGCCCTCCGTCTGCCCCTTCCTGCATCTCTGCTTCTGTCTTCATTAATATCTCAGGGACCCCTCCTCTGTGTGATGATTGATGTTGGGGTTCCTTAGGCCTCTCCTCTTCTCACCACTCTTAGTGAGCTCCTCTACATCCCGGACTTGGCTTGCCATGTATAACCAGCGGGCAGCACTCATCTGCAGTCCCAATACTCAGAACGCTGAGGCAGGAGGATCAGGAATAAAATCGAACCTGGACTATATAGTAATTTTGATTCTAATCCAGGCTAGAGGACATTGTCTCTGTCTCAGAAACAAACAAACAAAGAAACACAGAAACAAAAACGTAGAGGAAAAAAGTTTCCATTGTTAGCTCTGTCTTGGGCTCCTTTTTCAGTGTGGAAGACGAACATGCTAGAGTTCTGGACCCTGCCCATGCCAGTGTCCACGGACGGCTAAAATCATCGCCTCCTACACCAAAAACTATGCTCCCTGTGCCTATTTCAGAAGAATGAATGTTCCTGCTGATTGTATCATGTCCACGCTCCTGATTCACATGGACTGTATCCCTAGTAATGCACTTAGCAGGATCTTGCATATTGTCTGAGATATTCTATACAGGTGGCAGTCTCCCCACTGATATCTGAACCACACCACCTGTTCTCTGGGTGTCAATCCTACCATGTGGCTGGACCCTATGTCTCTGTTTTACCAGTGGTCTCTGCTCTGGGAGGTAAAATAACCCAACTCATAAACGCAATCACATCAAAGCTAAATAGTGAAGCAGACAAAATAACACAGGGTAATGGTTCGTGAGACATGCTAAAGATGATAAAGGAAAATCAAGGGTATGATTTAGCTAAATTTCATTCAAGAATTAGGATCTGCAAAATTTTAGTCATAAATTAGACTTGTAAAAAACAATGGTAGTGAATGAAATTTGTAACATTTGATATGGGTCAAACTGAGGGGCAGGTAATTAAAAAATGCTCAACAGTGCATTGTCTTTAATTAAAAATAATTTTAGGTGGGCGGTGGTGACGCACGCCTTTAATCCCAGCACTTGGGATGCAGTGGCAGGCAGATCTGAGTTTGAGGCCAGCCTGGTTTACAGGGCAAGATCCAGGACAGTCAGGGCTACACAGAGAAACCCTTCTCGAAGATCAAATTAATAATAACAAAGAAATAAAATGGAGAAAATGAACTCATGTTAGCTATACTATGAAACCCTATTAAGGAAACAGATCTTCTCATTGGATTCCTCATCAGAGGATAAAAGACTCCCTGTGAGTGAAAGTGTGGTTTGTGTGACTGCTTCTTGTCATCTTCCTACCGCATTCTACACAGAGCGAGGCAACCAAGCCATCCCAGCATCCACCCACAGGCTCCCAGCGTGGCTGAGTAGCAAGGTTGTTCCTCATTTGGAGACTCTCAAGGGCAGGGCCAACCAGAGCATCACGCATGCGCTTTGCACGGCTCCCCTGCACTCTTAGTACCACACCTAAACCTTCTATGAAGACGATCTCAAAACTAGACCGTGAAAGCAATAAAGCTTCTTGGAAAACACCTGTTGCAGCTGTTTTCAAAGCCACAGAACTGTGAAGCCAAATATCTACCTAATGTCTGCAGAGTAAATACGTGATAAACACCTTCCTCTCATTAGGGGCCTCCAAATCAATAGATTTAAATCAATAGATTCAAAAATCCCAATTATATCTGTGGGGAGGTTGGGCCATTGTTTTAGGATTAAATGAAGTCTTAAAAGCAAAATGGATCAAACCAATGCCTTCATTTCACACCTGGCGAACAGGAAAGGGAAGCCATTCCCAGGCCCACTTACTGACCTAACCACAATGCAGGCCTGAATATTTTTACTCCTGCTTACACATCAAGGGGTCTTTCTATTAGAACCATATCTAAGGGAAGTCAAGTTTGAACATGGCCTTGCAGCTCCAAAGGAGTCTTGGTAGCATCTCTATTTCCAGCCTTGTTGGAAGCAAGAAACTAAGTTCTGCAGCAGAATGAACGGAAACGGAAACAACCCACACAAAAATGTCTCTCCTGCTGAGAGGAAACATGCTGCTTTGGAGTTCCGTTCTCTCTGATTCCACAAGCTGAAATATGAAATATGAAGCTATGACTCAACATGGCTTCAGTAAAGAAATTCACAGCGGCACGTGCCGAGGGAGCCTCTGAGCGCCATGCATCAATCTAGACTGCATCGTGGAAGCTCTGTGCACGCCATTCACTCTCCTTCAAGATACTGTCCTGTAGGAACTGGCCTAGTCACCCAGTCGTCACCGGAATCTGTGGACTGAACAAATTGCAGCATCAGCCAAGGTGCATTCGATTTTAGATTGTTCCATACAGTGTCTGTTGGGAGTGACCACTCTAGGGATCAAAAGGGTGAATCTGGTTCACATGATAAACCTAAGCTACAGATGTCAGCTGCATGTTATGGGGATTGCTACTACGTAAAAATACATTTGGTTAAGGGACGGGAGCGATGGTTTAGTGGTCCCGAACATTTACTGCTCCAACAGAGGACCCAAATTGCTTTCCCAGCACCCACAGGAAGCAGCTCACAACCACCTGCAACTCCAGCTCCAGAGGATCTAGCGCCCTCTTCTGGCCTCTGCACACACCAGCACTCACGTGCACATGATCACACACACACACATATACACGCATAATTTTGAGAAACAAATCTTTAAAACATATTTCCTAAATCTGCTGTTCTCATAACCTAGTGAAAGAATTATTTGAGATGACAGAGAAAACATGGGAACTATGCTGTGCATTCACTGGAAAATATCTAAATTCAAAACCTTGATAACATTTATTCAAATCATATCTGACAGTATTAAAATATTTTATTTTGATCTCTAAATGGTCCTGCATTCTCTCTTCTATAATAAGGTTTATAATGGACCTAACGGCATGCAAGAGAAGAAAGGGAATTCAAATCCATTTCCCTTTTTTCTATGTTTTTTCTTGCGCTTTCCTTGACTTCCAGCCAGCAGCAATGTATTGGAGAAAAGAGACTGTCAGCCTTGGTGGCAGATCCCTTCTGAGAAATAATGCTTGTCTTGGAGACCCCTCTACAGGCAGCCATCGGGGCTCCTATTGGCCTCCCAAATGAAGGACTTTCCAGAGAGCTGATGGGAACCTGGGGCTCTCAGAAAGACAGAGAAAGGGATAACTTCCTTCTTACTCATCTACCCTGTCCTGGAAGGCACCACGTCCTCTCCCTGAGCCTTCCAAATCATCCCCACAGACTCAAGGATTAAATGAGACGGCCCACTTCTTCCTGGTTTAACAAATTCCATCACGTATAATTGAATTATTTCTTCCTGCAATGGGAAAATGAACCACTTGCCCTGTCTGTTCTGTCTGCTGAATCTTTGTGCCTTTCTTTGTTGATTTACAAGTCTCATAGTTCTCAAAAGCATTCAAGATGGCCCAGTGTCCTCCTCAAGGCACCATGCATCCTTTTGTTCATCTCTACCCTATGGACTAAGGACGTCCTCCTCAAGGCACAGTGCATCCTTTTGTTCATCTCTACCCTATAGACTAGAGGATGTTTCTTTGCAAATTAGTAGCCAGTCAATTTAAACTCAAAAAAAAATTCTTTCTTCAAAATTTTTGTTGCAATAAATAGAACTCCAATAAATGGTCTTTGGATTTTTCACAGTTGGAATGACTGATTTACCTGCATAGATGTGTGAATGCAATTTTTGTTTTTATATATCAGTATATGTTTTCATCTGTGTCTTACTACATATATTTTCATACCTGCTATTCTTCCCATGAAAATGTTTTATGTTTATGGTAATTTTGTATTATGCAAAAGAATTAAAAATGTGAAGTTGACTTAGATAAGACGTACTAGCATTTCTGAACAAATGACATGCAGCAGAACAAATATTTCCCTTAAAAGAAATGCAACTTCATTGACTCCAATATGTGAAGAGCACAAATCAGCTCAATCCAGGAATTCTGCCTAAAATACGGAACTAGAGAAGATTTCCTGCTTGTTCCAAAGATGGTCTGAGCTCTTTCAGCCACTGCCTAAGAATTTAATGTCTTTTACCAAAAGTAACCTTCACCAAGCACTGTTCTTGTCTTGATATCTACCATTAATCACCATTTCAGTTTTTGTGGACATGAAGCAATATTATTTTTTTAATGTATTATTAAAAGTAATAAATATTTATTAATTTGAAATACATTGCCTGCTAAAAATTTGTTCATATTAACTTAAAGCTTGATTTGGCTTAATTGCATCTTCAGAAGAACTGTACGTGGGGCTAGGAAGGTGATTTGGTGGGCAAAGTGTTTACTACATAAGCATGAGGACTGTAGTTCAAATCTCTAGCAGTTCAGATGCTAAATACCAGGTGAGTGTGATAGGATGCAGGGGAGATAGGCTGGAGGTAAGATAGGCTGCAGGTGAGATAGGCTACAGGTGTGACAGCCTGCAGGTATGATAGGCTACAGATGTGACAGTCTGCAGGTGTGATAAGCTGCAAGTGTGATAGCCTGCAGGTATGACAGCCTGCAGGTGTGACAGCCTGAAGGTGTGATAGCCTACAGGTGTGATAGTCTGCAGGTGTGACAGCCTGCAGATGTGACAGCCTGCATGTGTGATAGGCTGCAGGCATGATAGCCTGCAGGTGACAGTCTGCAGGTGTGATAGGCTGCAGGTGTGACGGCTTGCAGGTATGTTAGTGTGTGGGTGTTATAGCCTGCAGGTGTGGTAGCTTGCAGGTGTGATAGCCTGCTTGAAATCCCAGAGTTTAAGAGAATGCAGATGAGCCAAGAGCAAGCCTCCCAACACTAAAAACCGACTATGGCTGTGCATGCCTCCACACTGATGTGCAACAGCCTGTACACACAGATGTGCACACACATATACACATGCGCCACATACATATGCAAAGACAGAACATTGAGGCTGTAATCGTTTTATTGCTTTGTAATAATGCCGAGTTGTGAAAAAGTTTTCCACTGTCATGTCTATTTTAAAATCCTTCCTTACTTAGAGACAACAACTTTGGCTGGCTTTAATCATGATGATTCTCCTCTAAAAATTTAATTATTGGATTTTTTATAATATAAACAGTGAACTAAACTAAAATCTCACATCACATTAAATTATTGTAAATCCTGGGGAAACAAGCAGGTTATAACTTTTATAGCTGCATTTCCTTGATGATATAAAAAGACATGTAGATACAGACTTAAAATGTATTATTTATTGTATGTGTTCAGATGTGTGTGAAAATCTGAGAGTTCATGTGCATTGTATACATACAGTGGCAGCCAGAGGTTGACATGGGATGTCTTCCTCGATCTCTCTCTATCTTATTTTTTGAGACAAGGTTTTCTCTCTGAACCTGGAGCTCACAGATGCAGCTAAATTGGTTAGCCAGTAACCCCCCAGGATCCTCCTGTCTCTGCCTCCCCAGAGTTAGGACTACAGACACGCACCGCCATACCCAGATTTTCACATGGCCACCAAGGATGAAACTTGGGTCCTAGTGAAGCAGTTTACTGACTGTGTCATCTCTCTAACCCCCAATTAACTCATTACTTTTCAGTTCCTAGTCATGAGGCAAATGGCTTTTCCTGCTGTATGCTCCCTATTCTAAGGAGGTACCTCAAGATGGGTCACAAACTGGGGGATCCAGTCAACCGGCAACTGGAACTTCTAAAACCATGAGTCAATGCTTGTTCAGTTGTTAAGTTGCTGTCTCTGGTATTTGCTACAGTAATTGAAGGCGAACTAACACAACACCTGAGCCAAATATCAACTTAAACATGGGAGTGTCTTCCTTTCTGTAGGAGGCCAAAGTTAACACTGATCATCTCCGGGCTCTAAAATACGCAGAGAAGCCCATATATTATTGGAGACCATCTTCAGGGAAAGTCAACCACTGATTAGAAACATGCAGTGGTTCAAGCATTCACTTCCTGCACGGTTTGACCCCAAAATGTTAAGGGTAAGTATGTGATGCTCCTTCTGGACAATTGAAATTTGAGTGGACAAAATTGCTTTATGACCAAACTAAAGTCTATTTAATAAAAATCCTTTAATGAAGCTACGGTCTAAACCCAGTCCAAAGCAATGACATATGATAAATTTTCTGCTTCTCGTGGGAGCATTATGATCACATCATAGAGATAAGCCAACACTGTCCCCCGTGGTTTTAATGTTTAAAATTTACACGGTGAAACTCCATGTTGTGACACAGAGCCACTGGGAAATCAATACAGAAACACAAACAAGAGCACTGGTTTCTTTACTTCAAGCGGGAGAGTGCTGGCTGGCTTTGCTCACACTGCGTATGGGTGTCCATGAGCACACACTCATGCAGAGCTAAGTACACACTCAAATTTACTCTGGGAACTGGTTTTAAATTAAAATTAATTGAATTTTAAAGTTTAAAGCTTAGAACGACGAATTCACGAATCCCTCCTCTCCATATTTAATGGCTAAAAGACACTTATGACCCAAGTATATGGCTGTTCATACAGGTTTCCCGTTCCCTTAAAAGAAAAACATTTGCTGAATCAGAACCACAGTATGAACTGAGCTGATCTCCCTCTTGGGAACTGTAGAGCATTTATGGGATCAGAAACTGGACCTAGTGGGGCTTCCAGTTTCCTAGAAGATACTAGTGAGTATTCCAACTGTGAAACCTCAACTGTGGGAAACTCCCTGCAACTCCCCAAACCACAAACTATTCTTAAAACACTTCCAGTGTTCTCTGCATACTTACTCATCACTGATATCCAGACGACGGTTTAATGAGTAAGGAATTCAGTGTTAGCAGGAGCAAGCACCGACAAACTCCTGCCTCCACTGTAGAGCAAGCCAACAGCAGTCAGGTGCCCAGCAAACTCATATGTCCTGAAGCGCTACTCATGGGACCTGCAGGAAGGGCACAGCACACACAAAGTTATGAACATTTGTCTCATTTTCAAGAACGAGTCACCGTTAGCAGCAGATAGGACAAAGAATGCATGTTCATAACGGCCTCAGCTGCACGCAAAGTTGGCTCATAGGTTAGGGCATTTCTCTCTTGCGCTAAAGCACATTCCTAAAGCTGTGTTACCCCAGAATCTGGGTGTTAGCTAACACTTCCCACTCTGTCCTGTCACCTGTCACTTGATGCCAGTGACTTCCTTCAATCAGTCAAGTGACTGTGTTGATTATGAAGCTGTGATTCTCACAGGAGAATTACACCCCTTTTTTCTTAGTTTCTGTTTCTTGACAGGTTTTTTGGGGGGAAATTCAGGAAAAAAAAGTTTTCTGAGAAGAAGCCAGGAATGTCCCAACTTGCAAACATTAGGTTTTTCAGGAGAAAGATTTGGGGAAAGCCACAGTGTTATGACAGCATTCTGCTCTATTCTCAGATAATACCCAGCGAGGAGATTCTTGGTTCATCACCATCAGCCTCTGCCCTGCCCTATATGGATCCCCTTTCTCATTTCAAATCCCCTGGCTGCTCAGCTCACCTCTAGCTCCCCCTCAGTCCCATAGCTGCCCTGAAGGAGGCTAGGACTAGAGCAGGGGGCTCAACCCATGCTTTGGGCAGCTCACCAGGCTCTGAGCACTCTTGGGGAGCTTCTCAATCAACAAAACCCATCTCTACTTTCTCTAGACTACAGCACCACATCTAATGGCTTAACTTACCTGGCTTTTTCCAAAATAATTTTGCTTGTTTAAAAGGGCCAGTTTTTTTTCTGTTGTTGTTGTTTTGTTTTGTTTTGTTTTTTTGTTTTTTGTTTTGTTTTGTTTTTGCTAACCAGGAAGCAGAAAAGACTTAAAACTTCCTGACTCTGGTAACTCTGCCATCTTTGTTAAACTACCGGGGTCTACAGTCCAATTCATAGCAGGAAAGTGGTACCCGAGACCCCGGAGGCTAGCCAGGATGGCCTCAGCTCTGCTCAGCACACAACTCAGCCTTTGGAAACCCAAACGTGGACAGTGCCAGTCATCTGTTCTCTCTGATCATACAAAATTTACCAAAAGCCGTGCGGGAGCGGTGGACAGGCAGAACTAGAGGGGCAAACTCACCAGTGCTCCTGAGTATTCCTTCCTCTCCTACCCGAGAATGAATGTCCGTGCTGTTGGAAACATTTCCATAGGGGATGAAAACTGGGGCTGAATTTTCTGTCCTCTTCTTCCTCCTTTCCCCCTTTCCGTTTCCTTCCCTCCATCCTCACCTCATCTTTTTCCTTTCACCCTCCAGTGTTTCTTTGCATAAAGAACAAATTGTTCCATGATCTGTTCACAACCTTTGACTTTCCCCCATTTTCTTCTGAAACAAATAGCCTAAGTCATCATGCAGTGTACAGGGCCCTTGGCCAGCTGACTGGTCTGTGTTCTCTCTCCCTCCCTCCTTCCCTCCCTCCCTCCCTCTTTCCCTCCCTCCCTCCCTCTTTAGTCTACACACCCCCAAAGCTCTGGGCTTTCCCTATTCATTTCCAGGGCACTTCTCTTATGGCCAAGCATTCAAAAAGGACATCGAACTACATAGCATCGTTGCTTCCTGGGATCGAGGTCTGCAAACACATAAGTGTCCCCCAGAGTCACTATTAATTTCTTTGAATGTAGACTGATTCATTCCAACATACATTTTGCTTTACATGTAAAATATTCCTAATAATTGTAAGAAAGGAATTCAACTGAATTGTCCATTACCAATATATGGACGATGTTCTTATATGCAAACTTGGAAAATAAGTCTTGTTTGGTTAGCCAAAAAGAAGGCAAAACAAGTAGACTCTAGAATGTTTATGTTGCCTTCTGTCTTAAATACAAACCATGTTCGGTCTCATACAGAATGTATCTTTTAAAATATCTTGAGTCTTTTTTGAGTAGAAAAATGCTTCCAGGATTTTAAAAATAATTTCATATATGCTTATTTTATACATTTTTCAAATTACATGCTTGGCACTGTCAGAATAAATCTCATTAAAACCCTATTTTCCATAGTATAGAACATCCATAGAGGACATTAGCAATGAAAAGCAAGGTAGCTAACAGCCCACATGTTATCAGGCTGTATTCCCTAGTTCTACACTTACTGCAGTGGCTTAGTAACTTGGAACATTATTTGTGGAAGGCATTCTCTTTACATACACTAGACTTCAGAATCATATACACTGAAAAGCTCAAAATAAAAACTGTCTAATAAAACTGGCCATTTAGGTAATAAAGATGACATACCCATTACTTTCCTCATTACTGTGACCAAGGCCCTGAGAAGCGACATAAGAGAGGGTGGGCATCGTTCAGGTTCCAATTGAGAGGAGACAGCCTAGCACAGCAGAGAAAGTGAGGTTCAGGCAGCTCATCAATCACATCCACAGTCAGGAAGCAGACAAAGATAAAGGTTAGCGTTCAGCTCGCTTCCACGGCATTATCCTGACTAATATCCCGGGCATGGGTGGTACTTCCCGCATTCAGGATGGGTCTTCTCTCTTCAGTTAAACCCTTAGAGACACACCTAGTAGTGTGTTCTCGTGGTGATTCATGGTTGAAAATGAGTAGCAATCAGAGGGAGAAGATGGACCAATGTTACAACCAGAGGCTTTCAAATAAAATGCCCAGTGTCAGGAATGGGATACCTCTCCTCAAGTTGTTTTGGAGGGGAATCCTGGGAGCCCATAGACCAACACAGGTTATTGCAGAGGGTTTGGGTTGCCCACCAGATTTTTATGGTAAGATCCTATTGCTGAATACACACACACTTGGTCACAGGACGTGAAGAAATAAAACTGGTACTAACCAAGAAACCTCCCAACAGTTAGCTTTCATAGTACCAGAAGGTGGTATGCAGATTACTGCAGACAGGGGGAAGTCGTCAACAGTCTTACTAAACTGTAAACCCTGTAAGTTACAATAAAGTCCAGTGTGGTAAGATAGTGCAATAGTCAAAGAATGAATGAACTAGGCAAACCCTTTCTGATTGTATGTAAAGCCCATTACAAAGGGGAAGATACATGCCTACTACTATAAGTCTGGCTAAAAACCCATGATTGAAGAGCTCAGAGGTTCCAGATGGGAACCTACTACTACTGTGCTCAATGGACCCGGTATTAAACTCATCTCTAATTGATGGACCCACTACTATTATTTTCTTACATTGACCTAATATCAAGATGACCTTTAAATTCATATCAATACTGACATATCAGTGCACCCCTTTATTGGTCTTCTTCCACAGTGGATGGTGGCTAATGGAGAAACTCGCATCTGGCCAAAGCACAGAGCGTCCGTTGTCTGTGGAGTATTCTGCCACAAACAGGACTTCTATGTCATGCCCTGTGCCCTCAGTGCTAAGGGACTATTGAAGAAGAGAGGGCAGGAAGACCGTAGAAGCCAGAACAGGACCACTGCACTGACAACTTGTTTTCCAGTTAACGTTCCAGAATGGAATGGGGAGAGGTTCATGGGCCCCATCCTTAGCTGGGGAGCTATTGACAATTGATCTCTGGGAGCGGGAGCATCCATGTGGTGGTTAAAATGAGAATGGTCCCATTGGCTTATAGGCTTGGCTATTTGGTCCCCAGTTAGGTTGGAGAACTGTTTGGGATTAGGAGGTGTGGCCTTGCTGAAGAACTGTTGGGTGGGATTTGAGGTGTGAAAGTCTCATGCAATTCCCAGCGTCTCTCTCTGCCTTATGGTTATAGATGAAGGTGTGAACTCTCTGCTGTTTTTTCACTCCACCATCATGGACTCTAGCCCTTTAAAACCATAAGGCAAATTAAGCACTTTCTCTTTTAAGTTGTCGTAGAGAAGTAATCAAGACAGTTCATTTACTTCCAGAATGTGACCCCCTAGGTGCACCATGCTCTGATGGATAGCCCCACACCCAGGAGTGGATAAGAAGCACACACCGGACTCACTGGGTTCTTTTTTAAAAAGAAGACTCAAAGCTGGGTGGGGTGGAGAAGCAGGGGTGAATCTAGAAAGAGTTGGGGGGTGAATATGATCAAAATGCATTGCATGCCTGTAAAAAATTCTCAAGGAATAAATAAAAAGGCTGCATTAAAAAATGGCTGAGATCTTTGAGTCAGTCAACTGATGTGTATCTTGGATCCAGCGCAGCTAGCTGAAGGACCACTTGCTAACTCATTCTTCCTCTATAAAGTGGCAATAATAGCCATCCTGTAGGGCCATCGCGACAGATAAATTAGGTCTCTTACACACTCTGTGAGAACAGGCAGAACAGGCAACTGTCTTATTTACAATCGTGACCTCCATGCCTGGCAAAATGATCAACACATAGTAGTAGGTACTCGAACAAGTATCTGGACACTCGTGAAAATGTATAAGGGTCTCAGGAAATGTCAGGAAGCAGTTTGCACACAGAAACACTCAGTTTCACAGGAAATAGATCAGCGAAATAATACAACTTCATAGTGGCACTTTGCTCAATTTAAAAGTGCTATCCTGAAAAAATATCAAGGTGACAGGAAATGGGCGAAAGAATGAACCCTTGCATGTGATGCTTCGGGTACGATCAAAGGGTTACATCCTACTTTAAATGTACATTTCGTGAAAGGAACGAGTTGCCCGGCAGAGCCAGTGCTGCAGAGGGCATGCTTCAGTTTTAGGATATGTTAGGCTGACTTTGGTCTCTGTGGACTAGTGTCAGGTGAAAGGATTTGACTTTTAAATCTGTGCAGTCCAATCGATGCAGTGCTTACGATGAGCTTTCGCCAAACTCAAGCACTGGATTTCAACTCAGAGAGAGTGGGGCCTTCTGAAGAGAGGGATAGCAGCCACTGAGCCAGAGACAAGCCCAGTTCTTGCTGCCCAATCTGCAGTGCCCATGGGGCCGCCTACTCTTCCTCTTAGCGTTGCTTCCTGCTCAGTCCTCACCAGTACACAGGAAGGTAAGAAGAGGGGCAAGGAGTGCGTTTTCCTCTGCAGGATTTTGGGAACTTATTTTATTCCCTTGCCAAATACTGAGCACGTGCAGACAGTCATGCCGAAGCAGGGTCTGCAGACAATCTAGGTGGAAAAAAACGGTGAGAAATGAGGAGCCAGCTCTTCATGCTGCTCCCAAACCGGAGCTGTAGAAGAATGGACTCCATTCATTCTTTGGCTTTGGTGGAGGAATCCAGCATGGCTACTCACCTGCCTTGGCTTCTCTCCCTTGCATGCCTGGCATCTGCACTAGCACCGCTGCACTAAAGAAGAACCGCGAGGAGAGTGAGCTTGAGTGTCCCATTTTAGCAGATGTGACACAAAAGTCTACTGGGCCTCGGTGACCTACTCCCTGCTGATGCTAATGCAGTACCACACCCAAACACTGTGACAAGTACAACCCAAATACAAGGCCCACGGGCTTCTCGTCAGCCTTCTTTAAACTGCATGGGAGTCACTGTGTGGAAACAGTCAGCAAAAGAGAGGAGACTTGGCCAATAAATAAATACAGCCCTTTATTAAAGCATTGTCATTGTTCCTGCAAGTCTATTGAAATGACCCTTTCACAGGAATCACCAAAGACCACCGGAAAATGCGGATATTTATATTAAGATTCATAAGAGTAGCAAAATGACAGTCATGAAGTAGCAACAAAAATAGTGTTGTGGTTGGAGTCACCACAACATGAGGAGCTATATTAAAGGGTCTCAGCGTTAGGAAGGTTGAGAATCGCCACTCCTTGAAGGAGGCCTGGTTTAATAAACTATAGAATGAGGCCTGGTTTAAATAAACTATAGAATGTTGACTGGGTACATTAATGGAAGCTTACCTTTAAAATAATATATTTCTAGAGTATAGCAAAGATATTTGACCAGTTATAATTGTTATGTTAATGCAATGAAAGAGATTAAAACAAAACAAAAAGACCCCTTGTCTTTAGTGGGAGGTTTCCATTCAAAACGACTGATCAAAGGGTCATACCTAAAAAGACAGGGAAAGTATAAAAGAAAATACCAGATTGCTACAGCATCATGGTTTGATTGTTTGTTTGTTGTTTAAAACAAGTTTTCTCTATGTTATAGATCTGGCTGTCCTGGAACTCACTTTGTAGACCAGGCTGGCCTCGAACTCATAGAGATCCACCTGCTTATGCCTTCCACGTGCTGGGATTAAAGGTGTGCACTACCACTGTCCAGCTTACAACATCACTTCTTAAAGAGAAAATTAGTAATTTTTCTCAGATGCTAAATGAAGAGTTTGAAGAAAACGACTCAAGTACCCTCTCTGAGCTCAGAAAACAGTAGATGCATCTAGAAAAGTCTCTGAATCCTGACGCTACTCCTAGTTCCGCTTGACTATGTTAACTCTTTACTGCGCCCACCGTTTTCGCTCCTCAGTTAAAAGAATCATCGACTGCAGAGAAGGGGAAAAGTTTTCATTCTAAAAGCAGTTTGGGACTCAGTTGCTCACCTAAAACTAAAGCAAGCCCTACGGTAGCAGGCAGTTTAGCTATAATTGCGCATTTGTCTCTCACACACCAGTATAGTTTTATTGTGGCTGGAAGCAGCATTGGAGCGTAGGTGCTGGGTATGTATTTGCCTGCCCCGTGCACTTGTGAGTTTTCAGTCTTCCATTCCCTGTTCTAAAATGTAACCAAAGTTACGCAAGGTGACTTGCAGCAAAGGTGTGACCCAGGCACAGGTGTGATTTGCTGTATTCAGAACTCACCTTTCCAACAATTTCACCCCCTGCCAAGTCTGGAACACTTGAATTCAATGATGCTCTCGGCCAGGTCACTTGGTGATGTCATTGTCACACTTGTGACTCCGACAACTGTGGCGGCCAGAAACTCCAGTGTTGAAGTTTGCGTGTGACTGTGTTTATCAGAGCGCATCTCCTCTCTGGTCAGAGGGATTCTCTAGACCACCAGCTCCTCACATGCGTGAGCCAGAGCCCATTGTTAGCAAGTTCACAGAAGAACTTCCCTCCCAAAATGGTTTCCTTGAGAGACCAAGCAGTTGTGGCCTAAGACTCTCAAAATGCAAAGAAATGCGTGTGATTTGGACACAGGATTTGGACACTGTGTTTCTACAGGTGAGGACAAGCCCAAGACTATAATAACAATCCCTACAGTTGAGGGGCCAAAGTATACACAGAAGAGGGGCTCTTAGGGGTTCTCTAGCATTCTTACAGATGTCCAAGAACAGCATTTGGACAGCTCTGAATCTACTAGAGAGTGAAGTTCAGTTCATGTTTATTAAGAAACATGAGAAGATTAGCTAAGTTGGAACAATGTGTGTTAGTGTTTCAGTGTGGGTGACCTCATCTAATACTCTGGCCCAGGTTTGAAAGCGGCCATGAGAACCCCTCATCTTGAAATGAGCACCAGATGGGAGGGTCTTGAGTAACTTACCCAAAGTCACAGTGTAGGGAACATAGCGAATGAAGGGCCTGCAGCTTGCTCCAAGTTCTTCACAGAAAATGGCGGCCTTCCAACCAGAAGAAGAATCTTCCTGTATTAGTTCCCCCTTGTTGCTGTGATAAACCACCGTGACCAAGGCAACTTTAGAAGAGTTTCCTTTGGTCTACAGTTTCAAAGAGATGAGCCCATCATGGCTGGGAGGCACCACAACAAGAGGCAGGCGCTGCAGCTGGAATCTGAGTGCTCACATCTTCAACCTAAGCACACAACAGAGAAAGTGAACTGGAGGTAGGGCAAGGCTACAAAATCGCAGAGCCAACCCCTTGTGCCATGCTTCCACCTGTGAGGCCACACCTTCTAAACCTCCCCAAGCACCACCACCAACTGGGGACCACGTGTTCAATTATCTGGGCCTACGGGGAACAGTTCTCCTTTAAACACGGTACTTCTGTCTCCCTTTATTTCTTAATAGTTCTCAAAAGATCTTCCCATTGCTCTTGACTTCATAAACTTCCAAATAGCCACAGAATGTGCATAAGTATCTTCGGCAAAGTGTAATCCTGTATGATGGGAATTTGGTAAATGCAGGTGTTCTATAGAAGCACTGGGGCATGGTGTCTTGGTTGACCACCCACCCTCCTAAAGCTTTAAGATCCAGAGTCCCTGGTTTTGCTATTAAGGATTTTTTTCCATCAACACTGGAAGGGTCATCCCTATCCCAACCAAAACTTCTACCAAGATGTTTCTCCCTTAAGAAAGACTTTCTAGAGGCTTCAGGTGCGGGTTATAGGTATAGCATTTGTCTAGCATGTGTGAGCCTCCAGGTTGTATCCCTAGCACTAGGAGGAAGGACAGGAAGGGATTGACATTGTGCACTAGCTAAGTTTTTGTCAACTTGGCATGAACTAGAGACGTCTTGCAAGAGGGAACCTCATCTAAGGGACGTGCCTCCGTCGGATTGACTGAGAGCAGTCTGTGGGGTGTTGTCTTGAGTGATGATCAACCTGAGGGGCCCAGCTCGCCATGAGCAGTGTCATCCCTGGGCAGATGGTTCTGGATTCTTTAAGAAAGCAGCTGAGTGGTCCAGTAAGTTGCATTCTTCCAGGCCTCTGCTTCAGTTCCTGCCTCCAGGCTCCTGCCTCACCTTCCCTCAGAGATGGACTGTGAGATGAAACAAGTTGCTTTCGGCCTCTATGTTTATCAGATCAACAGGAAACAAACCAGCAGATGCTGACGATCGGTGGCCTTGCATATGACCTCCCACTGAGGGCCACCCTCACAGCCATCCTGGCCCTCTTGTGTCAGAAAGTAGGGAATAGAAAGGGAGGTGCAGAGGAACTGGCTACTGTCTAATTATCAGCAGAATTCAACAGCTTCAATTCAAACAGTTGGCCTTCAAAGATACATTTCTGTTTGAATGGACAAACACTCAAAAGTGAAATGTGATGGACATGCTTATTATCCTATCATTTGAGTTGTGAGCTTTAGCCCTTAATGGCCAAACCATGACCCCAGTCCTATACTTATATTAATATATCACACCATATTCCACAAATATGTATAATTATTATGTGTCTATTAAATTTTCTAATTAAGACATATGAGAACATTAGAGTAAAAAAAGAAAACAAGGCTGGAGAGATGGTTCAGAGGTTAAGAGCACTGGCTGCTCTTCCAGAGGTCCTGAGTTCAATTCCCAGCAACCACATGGTGGCTCACAGTCATCTGTAATAGAATCTGATGCCCTCTTCTGGTATATAGAACACTCATACCAGAAAAAAAGAAAAGAGAAGAATAAGAGAGAAGAGGGGAGGGGAGGGGAGGGTAGAGGAGAGAAGAGAAGAGGACAGGTCCAAAATGCCAATTATGGAAAAAAATTTCTCAATGAAGCACCAAATCCCTTAGTGAAGGGAAAGCCTTGCTTGTCTCTTCTGGCTGGCAGAACTGGCTCTGCCAAAGACTGCACCTAGATTCTGAGCATTGTTCAGAGTATCTTGTGTGATCATGACCAACACCACTGGCATGAACCCAACAGCAGCAGCACAGCTGGATTGGGCCTATTTCCCTCAAGTGACACGCTCTTAACACTACCCAGTGGTCACACTGACTCAGGCCTGTTTATAGGTGCCTCTTGCCTGCCCACGTGGCTCCTGAAGAGGATTGCTCTCATCCTCTTGCATGAGGGAGGGCTGACACACTTTCCTGCATTCTCCATCGCGGAACAAGCACAGCTCACCTGATCCCAGCCTTTCTGTACCTGTCTGTGCATCTGTCCTTTCTTTATTCCATTGTTGTCGCAGTCTGCTTTCCAGAACTGAGCCTTGAAGAATGTAGCAATAAAAGAAACATTCACATACAACTAATGGTTCTGCTCCTGAGTCACACGAACCACCCACATGGCAAGTGCTCACTAGCTACACGGGGCCACTGGACACATGTCCTAGTGTGCTTTCTGCTGCTTTGATAAAATACTCATTAAAACCAGTTGGGGGAGATATTTAATAATACACTTCTAGGTACCAGTTCATCACTGAGGGAGGACAGAGCAGGAAATCAAGGCGGCAATCTGGAGATAGGAGTTGAAGCAGAGACCAAGGAGGAGACCTGTTCACAGGCTTGCTTGCTAGGGCTTGCTCAGCTACTTTTACAGCGATCACACAGGTTGCAGTGGGCTGGGCCCCCCTACATCATTTAGCAATTCACAAAAGTGTTCCAGAGACATTCTTACAGGCTAATCAGATGGAAGCAATGCCTCAGATGCGGTTCTGTCTTCCCACCTGTTTCAAGTTTTTGCCGAGCTGACAAAGAAGCTAGAGCCCAGGTTCTATCATCCAGTCTTGCTGTGATGTCACACCCACAGACTCCACCGAAGGATGAGGAAGGCGAGAAAAAAATTAATTGCCAACGGAGAAACTTGCTTTTACAAACCGTTCTCACCTGGCGACTTTTACTTTCGCCTCAGCTGTTGTCGGTGTGTCAGCTGACCGTTCCTAAGTTAGGGAGAGAGTTGGGCAGCTGGTTGCTGACCTGAACCAAAATGGGATGTGGGAAAGAGGGAAGGCTCTCTGATGATCAAATAGGTAACTAACTAGTGGTTTTGCTGGGCTCAAAACTACACAAGAGCTGCAGTTTGACTTGTGGTCGGGTATACCGAAACAGAACAGGGAAGCCAGGCAGCCAACACCTGTCATGGGCACACGTAGAACCAGCACACGCAAGCAGTGCACAGCGATTGCAGGCACCTGGCCGTCCTTTCCAGGAACAAGCAGGCAACAACGCAGGGGACATAGCTAGAGACAGAAGGCGTGGGTGTCTATGCTTGTCTGTAAAGAGCCTCATTTCTGAGGTCCTGGGGCCCTTACTACCTAGACAGTAGACTGCGGTGAGCGAAGGGAGGCCCACCCCATGTGGAAAGGCAGTCCCGCCGAGCCATCCATGTGGGCTGGGCTGCCAGGGGTGAGCTTAATCAACAGCCACATGGGCAGGCATCCATTTCTCCACAGTCCCCTGTGCAGCCTGGGGTTACCATGATGAAGGGCGTTCTTAAAGAGATGAGCATGTTTTACTGGGCCAGAACTGTATGTGGCATTGAAGATTTGCTTAATGAACCAAAGAGACTTCTCAAAGCTTTCGGGCTCCAGCTGCCAAAGCCCAAACCCTGACAGTAATGAATTAGAGTTTGAGCAGGAACTAGGGAACATCTGGAGATGCACAAAGGAACGCCTCGGGAGAATGGGATCCAGAGGTGGGGGGTACAGCTGAGAAACCCCAAATAAACTTTGTTCTCACATTCTGTCTCTGGGAAGTTCTTCAGGAGAAAATACAATAATTGTACATAGATATATAAAGACAGAAGGCAATGAGTCTACAGCTACTCCCTTACAGCCACTGCCGCTCTGCCTGACTCCAGTTTTGACACAATGCTTGCTTCTGCTATTGAATGGACAACAGAATCACAGAATTTGCTAGTTATTAGGAGATGAAGAGAAGGATTTGGCATCCCGAAGTCATTTCATTTTCCATGAAGAAAAATAATAACGACACTTAGGTACCCATTGCTTACAGTACCACCCTGTCTCAAAAAAAAAAAGTTGCCCAAAGATGGAACACCAAACTGGTACCCCGTGTCAATGCTCATGTTGGTAGTTGTTTCCAAAGAAGAAGATGACAAAGAGACATCAAAAGTCATTTGGAAGATAAAATCTGTTACTTTCTTGGCAAATTCTCAGCCCAGAAAGGGGCTTAGTGTGGGCTACAGGGTAGAGAGAGGCAAGGGGAGAGTTCCTGGGGGACTTACGTTGCCATCCTCTGACACTTGGAGAAAGAAGTGCCTATGTCCGAAGTTTACACCCACGGTCAAGGTCAGATTGATGAAAAGGAAAAAGCATGCTTCTGTTCTCCGTATGTCTTTGGTTACTGGAGCAGCCGTAGTGAATAGCATATACTAGGAACCTTGGACAATGGAACTTACTTTCCCCCAGTTCTGGAGGGTGGAGGTCTGTATTTTGGCCTGGTTTCAACAAGGCTGGTCTAAGGGCTGTGAAGGACCACCATTTTCCAGAATTCTGGTAGTTGTGCTGGCTACCCATCCTTGGCGTTTCCTTGGCTGCAAGATTCCAATCTTCCATGGCATTCTCTCAGTTTCTCTAAGTGCCCCAAATTTTCATCTTCATAAGAACACCAAGCATTTGATTAACACCTTCCCTGACGGCTCTATCTGTACACAGCCATCTGCCAGGACTGCGTTCTCAGTAGGACCACACTCACAGGCACTAGGGATTAGGGTTTCAATCCTGGGAGATGCAAGGAAGCCCATAACATGATAGTTATTTTAGTTTCTTTTGGAATCTTGGAAAAGACAAAATATTCCAGATGTTTGCAAGCTACATCACTTTCTTTTCACCAAGTTGAAGAAAGCTCTTCCCATCTGAACCCCACCTTTCCCTCCACACCCCTCCCTCGACACCCCTCCCTTCACACCCTTTCCTCCTCACCTCTCCCTCCA